>NC_046154.1:170896650-171196650 GCF_011064425.1 Rattus rattus | reverse complement strand
ATCCTACAGATGTTTCTGTGTATGTTAGGAACATTTAAAATCTATTCTTAGTGATTTTCAAAAATGCATGTGTGCTGCTATAAACTGTGGTCATTTTGTTCAAAGCATAGCTCTTGAGTATATTTATCCAAAATAGATTTTTGTATCCTTTGAATGCATTCCCTAGCTCCCTACCTCCTACTCCCATTTTTCAACCTCTGATACTATGATGCCCTCTCTAGACTTAGTCTCTAAGAGAGGCCTCCCTGGGTCTGGCTTACTTTTGGGTTTTGCCCATACTGGCAAATTTCAGAGCACAGCTACCTCTGTTCAAAGGCTGATAGCCTTCCAGATTTTTTTTTTGATACCTCATTTCCTATATCCACACATCTGTTGATTGAAACTTACATTGATTCTGCTTCTGGGCTATTGTGACATATGCCACAGTGAGCATGTGCATGGCATACAGATATCTCACCAGCGTACTCATTTTATTATAGTTTTCTACTTTGTACCTAGTGTGGGATTGCTGGGTTCTAAAATGGCTGTGCTAATTCATACTCCCACCAAGGACCTACAAAGGTTCCCATTCCCCCATATTTTTGCTGGGGCATTACAAACGTATTCTAAGATTGGTAATACCATTTCTCAGTGTGGTTTTAATTTGTATTTTTTCTGGTAACTAATGATAGCTGAGCCTTTTTTCATACACCTGTTGGTCATCTGTGTGTTTTCTCTTGAGAAATTTCCTTCATCTCTTTTGCCTGTTTCTTTGGGTTGTTTGTTTTCTTGCTATTGAGATGTTCGATCTCCCTGTATTCTTCATGTCCTTACTACTCAGCAGATATATAGCTTACAGACAATTTCCCCCATCCCATTCTTTTTGTTGTTTCTCTCTTGATCCATCCCTTTGCTGTCCTTTTTAGTTTGTTGCCTCTCTATTTGTCCCCTTTTTTTAAGCCATAAAATAGTCATACCCTACATCCATGTGCGTATCCCATGTGTGTATTCCATGTGTGTATCCCTTGTGTGTATTCCATGAGTGTATGCCATGTGTGTATCCCTTGTGTGTATAGTCACTACTGACTGAACTCAGTGGGTCATATGGGGGTGGGAAGAAGAGGATAAGAAATCAGGAATGAAATGGAGTGGCGGTCTGGGAGAAGCTGGTATATTGTAAGAGTGAATATGATAAAAAACATTGTATAGCTATATGAAATTCTCAAAGAATAGAGAAATAATAAAAATAATAACTTATTTCAACATCAGGGAGATCTTTCCTCTGTTTTCTTCTAGTAATTTTACAGCTTCAGGTCCTATATTTAACACTTTAATCCATTTAGAGTTTCTCAATGGTATGAACAGACTCTATTCCATTCTCCTGCACATGGATGCCCAATTGCCCCAGCATCATATTTCAAAGAAGCAATCTTTCCACAATGTGTATTTTTGGCATGTTTGTTGAAGATCAATTGACTGTTAAAAGTGTTAGTTTATTTTAGTGCTTTCTAGTATGTTTCATTGGCCTAAGTGTCTGTTTTTATGCTAGCCTCATGCTGTGCTGATGACTACTGCTTTGTATATCTTGAAATCAGGGCTTCTTTTTTTTTTTTTTTTTTTTTTGGTTTTTTTTTTTCGGAGCTGGGGACCGGAAATCAGGGCTTCTAATGTTGCCAGTAGTTTTATTCTGTTTAATGAAGAGGGTTTTTTTTTGTGTGTGGAAAAACAACATGGTAATTTTGATATGTATTTTAACACAATGTATAGGTTACTGTGGGCAGTATGTGCATTCAAGTGACATGAGTCTGTGGACATGGGAAATCTGCTGCTTTCTTGAGTTTCTTGAGTGTTTTTGAAGGTTTCATTGCATAAGCCTTTCATCTCCTTGATTAAATTTATTCATATTTTAGATCTATTATAAATGGAATGCTTTTCATGATTTCCTTTTTAGAAAACTTGGTACAAGTTTTCAGATATGCTTAAATAGGATCCCCAACACAACCAACCACAAAGGATTTCTTTAGGAATTACATGCCGATGAAGGAAAAGCCTGAAGCTCTGGTACAGAATAGGAACTTGCCTTCCAGGAAGAAAGCTGCCCTGCCCGCAAGGCCAACTCATGGCTGCACTGACCTGTGTATATCTCCTGGTTTTTGTTTCATCTATTCTCTGAAACTATAGTACTGGAACAGACAAGGTAGAAAGAATCTAGAAGCCCTCTTCCACAAATTTGGGGAAAAAACTGTAAATACATCCATTTTCATTTATGAAGTTGTATTTCCTAATTTCCTTTGACTACATGGAAACCAAGTTGATGGGTTTATGGGTCTAAGTACCTGCTAGCACTTCTCAACTGGGAATGGATAAAAAGCAAAACTAGGTTCACTACACTTAAGAAATAAACTCATCTAAGTAAATTAAAAAAAAAAAACCAACAAATAGATATTGCCTTGGGAAGGTTTGTCTTTCTTTTATTTTTCTTGTATGGTCTAAAGTTTGAAATGCAACTTTAGGCCTAATGGATTATATCTGAACATCATTAGCATTAAAACAAAGTCCAGTGAGAACACGGAATATTCCTAATTCTTGAGCCTGGATTCCTACCTGGATTGCAGAGAACATGTTTTCCTTTTCCCAGTGACTGGCAAAGCATATAGATCCATTTGTATTTAGCCAACCCATGAAACAATGCTTTCCCTTCATAAGCTTGCAAAATGTCTGGGCATAGTGAAAGCCAATGACATAGTAGCTTATGGTCTGTTTACTGCCAGTTTCCTTTTCAAACCGGTCTGAAATGCACAGTCCTTTATATGGTCCAGTGAAGAAGAAAGACAAGAACTGGATGATATTTGGCAGGATTGCCCTGCCGTATGATGTCAGCCTCATGACACAGGCTCTGTGAGGTCAGTTTGAAAGGGAAGAGATAAACAGTCATGAGTCTGATCCTACAGAGCAGTTAAAACTTCCTCAGCTGTACTTTATCTTAGACACAACTAAGAAGTATATTTGTTAAGAAAATATGAAAATGCAGGCTTTTCTGTCCTCTCCTCCAGTTTCATCATGTGTGTCAGGAATATGCAAGGTGATGATGAGACTTAAGAATTCAAGAAAGGTGGGCTTTGATGATGAGAAGCTCATCATCACGTAAGCAGTGTCAGTTAAGGAAAGGCAGGACTGAGGCATGAGCCACATAGAAAGAACAGAGCTACAAATCAAGGCTGACTTGCCAACTTTCATAAAATCTGTTTCTTGACAGTTCTTTTTCCAATACGCTAGGAGGCCAACACACACCCTTGTAATGTGATTATTATCCATCAGAAGTTCAAAATTGGAGGAAAATTGAGAAAAGCAAATGATATTTTAGTGGAAACATTCTTTCTTAGAGTCCCAAGTGCTGTACTGAAGCCTTTTAAAAATCGCAAATTATTAAAATGATCATTCTGGCATGGTGGTACAGGCCTCCAGTTCTAAAACTTGGAATCAAAAAAGTGAAGATTTCAAAGATAGCATGGGCTTCCTAAAGAGCTTCAGACCAGCCTTGGATACACAGTGAGATCTAGTCTCAAAAATAAATAAACAAATCAAAATAACACAATACAGTCCAGATAGGAATATATCCTGTTTCAACTATGAAACCTGATTCTTGTTTGTCGTCTGTGTCATGTGATTTTGGTAATTTTGAGTGTGGTGAGCGAATCCTTGCCTCTGTATTGCACTCTACGAGATAATCCTACATTTTTGCTAGTAGTTACGAAGTTCAATTGGAAGTCCCATTTTTGCTTCTATGGGATGAATTCTAACTCTAGAATCTTTATTTTCTTGGCCACTTTTTAGATGGGGGAGTGCATTTTTACAATGTCATGTCACTGTAGATCCATTCTTTGTTTTATGGTATCTTTCTTTAATGACCTTGGACATTATCGAAATTTGTGCAAAATTAAGGTAGGATGGTATTTAACGTACTGAATCTTTTAAAAAAATCACAAAATGTAGACTCTTCATTGATGTTATTAAAGAAGGTGGACTAAAGTTACAGTGTCAGGTTGTGTATGTTCTTTATTCTTGTCTATCTTGATAAAATGTAAAATTATCACTGCTTGATAAACAGGAAGACTGTTGACTTAGGTGTAAGTCATTGTTTCCAAGGATAGCTCAACAGATTTTAAAATGGGGACCAATTCCTGTTCTTCCTACTGTGCTAGCCTGTATCGTTCTCCTATCTCAGAATTGTGAGTACAAACATAGACTAGTATGCTATATTTAAGCTAAGCTCCCCTGTCCTCTTGGTAATGATTTCACCAGTTCCAGCATTTGATAAGCCATCTAGAAAACTATGGAAAGGCAGATCAAAGGAGAGGGTTGGGAAAAGAAAATAGAAGCTTTACATCTGACTATTTCGTGACTTGTAAAGAAAGTAAAAGGAAGATGTTTGGTTTTATTTCTGTTTAAGGAAGAAAGGGATAGGCAGTGTGGGTTAAAGGATGAGGGGAGAATATTTGTGTGGCCATACTGACCAACTAAAGCAGAGGAAGGAGAGTTAAGAGTTGGGGGTTATTTCTCCGTCTCCCTGGTCATTGTGCCCTTCACAGAATAAGAATGTTATTTTGGCTTTCAGGCTAGAGTCGTCATGCAAGAAGAATACGCTAATTTCGTATTTTCTCATCACTTTCTTTTGGGGCTAAGCATTTGGGTTTTCTGCTGTTTATTATTTCAAAGGCATCTATATGCTAATACACTTTATGCTAATTATTTTCATGTTTGCCCCTCAGGTTATGCTTCATATCACCCACCAGGGAGGATCATCTCTCATGAAAACTTTCAAATTTGATTTTGAAAATTTATTCAGAAAAATTTAAGCCACGCTCTTTTTCAACACAGAAAATAATATGCTCCAGAGAATCCTCTAATTCACAGAAAATGGACTCGGATAACATTTGGGTTCTCATACTACCACAGTTCTCTTGAGAAGGACAGCCAGGTACACAAAGCATTTAACATTCTGACATTGAAGTATTGGAAGAATGATTAAAATAAAAATCTAATAATATGCTTTGAGAAATCACTAATGTAGTTTGTGTGGTCCAGGAAGGAGGAAAGGGCTGCTTTCATTGCTCTCTGTGTCTGGGATGTGTTTCTGCTTCTGCTAGAAGACCATGTTTTAATTGTGTGTCATCTTCCCATAGCATTGTTTCTACACAGTTCATTGTGACAGCGTTGGTACCCACAGCTGAGTCTATGCATCCGGAAAGGATCAGGCAAAGCAGAAATCTCGTGCAGTGGTCTAGCTTGATGTTTCTTCCAGTGCTTTCATGCTGGGGATTTTCTTTATAAAATTGTCATTTGTGAGCAAATTGCTATTTGAAAAAAAACCTTAAATTAGCTAATTAGCTTGTCTCTAAAATATTTCTCAGGGCATTCCTCTGTTGAGATAAATGGGCTTTATATAAAATTCCTTGACAAAAACGTATTGAGCATACACGGTTTGGGACAGTGTTTTACATTCCTTCTTGGTTGGGAATTCTGTTCCTTTTGTTCCCAATGGGGAGAGGGGGCCCTCCTAATACACTCTGCATATTTTTCTCAGTCCTGTGCTGTACTGAAGAAGAGGAATGAGCCTGAAATACTGGAGGGGGCGGGGAGCATCCTGCACATTTAAGCTTCTTCAGTGATCAGCTTCTTTACCCGTTCTGCTTTGCACCTCTCAGTAGCTCTGCTTGATTGCCTCTATTTTAAACACTTCCACCATTCGTCCCCAGGCGTGACATCATTTTGCCTGAAGTGCAGCCCAGGTGTTGGTATATCTCCCATTCACTGACTCATTTTAGTGGCTCTCGAGTTCCAAAATACCTTTGTCAGTAGGAAAAGTGTCTTTTCAGGCTTGAGTTGTGGGGACGTCCCTTTCTGTAAAGGGAACTGATGCCTTAAGGAACTGTTCTTCAGATAAAAGAGATCTGAGGGAGGAAGACACCATGTACCAGAAAGCCAAGCAGGATTTTTGACATTTTTAACCACGATCTCTGCAAACAAGATGAATCATTGCTGGGGATTCAGTTAGCAAATCAACGAAAATAGGTGTTTGTCAGGTAATGATAAAATAGCGTTTTGTTGAAGTCTAACGATGTATGGTACGCCTTGCAGCGATCAAAGACCTGCAGTATTTTCTGTGCTAAACTCCAATGACCCATCATTTATTTCCTCTTTATTCCACCTACTTACCTGTGATAATAACCAAATAGCTGCACATTACCCCTTTGAAAGTTGTGTCTCCAGAGTGGCTCACTGACCTCACACATTAGCCCTCGTGCAGCTCCAGCTGAGAAGCCCGCTCTCCATTTTTTTTCCTAGTGCATAATTCAAAGATAACCCAAATAAGAACAGCAAGTTCTGTGTCATGGTCACCAGAATCTATGGGGGGGTGGGGTTGCTTCTGAACCGTGAACCACACGACCTGATTAAGGAGGTTGCTTGTGAGTGGATTGTACTCTTGGTGAACTAAGTTCCAAGATGACAGAAAATAAACCTAAAAAGGAGAGCTATTTCACAACTCAGAGATCTGCAGAGTTGGCTGCCATTGGTTGAGTTGAGGTGAGTTTCCAGGGGCCCTGGCTCAATGTAGAAGAGCGGGAACGTTGGCTCAGCACAGTCCCAGGGCAGGCAGCATGCAGTGTGAGTTGGGACTGGCTGTCCTTGCCTGTGGGACATGGATCAAAAGCGTAGAACTTTGGAAGAAGTAAACAAGTCTTGGTCGGAGTCCTAGTTTCAATAGACACATATTTTCAAATCTAGACAAATATTCTAGCCCCATCTCCTCATTCAGTTTACTCCAATTCTCAGAGAGGCCTGGATAGGACAATATATTTCTTTGGATGTTCAACCCAAGTGTTTAATTAACGGTCACTATTTGAAATATTCTCTTCTATTATCATGGTTATTTTATTATGACTGCTTCTTGCTATTATTAATCAAGAAGACTTGGAAGTGTCCTTGAGTAACATAAACAGTGCAGGCTGTCAGATATTAAACACGGTTTTTTACAGGTAAAAATATTAAAATAAAAATGTAGGAAAATTCCTATGTTTAATGTGACTCAATAGAGGCCTTTGTCACAAAGGTCTAGAATGACCTAGGACCTCTGTTATCTTTTAAAGTTCTTGCGTAAAGTGGAAAGTTTAAAATTTCACCAAATTCTGTTGCTGAGCATGAACCACTCCCAAACACGGAGGCTACATGTATAGAAAAAGCCAATTACAAGCAAGAGCATCCTGCTTTCGCTGCCAAGAATCCAGATGTCCAGTTAATGGGCTTGCTTCTTCCCTTTGTATGGGTCACGTGACATTGTGCAAAGCCTCTCTGTGCTTGGTTTCCTTCGTGGTTGGTTGTGATGGTCTGTGGAGAACCTGAAGGCTGTCCATAGGAAAAGACATCCTGCTGGTTGAAAGGCTCTAGTAAGCTGCCAAGATACCCCCCATGGGTCCAGAACATCTTGGGAAAGCATGCAGACAGGTCTCGGGGCCATTAAAAAGTTTAGCACTGCTTCTAAACAAGAGTAAACAGGCTCGTGTTTGCTTCCCCACAGAAAGAGAAGTCAGATGTTAATTAAAACTTTGCAGAGCTGGAAAGGATCACAGCATTCTGTATTGAAAAGTCAGCTTTAACTTCTAATTGGATGCCAACATAACAGAAGGGAGAGGCAGGGGAAAAAAAGAGAGAGAGAGAAAGAGACCCACAAATATATTTGCTAACAAAGGCTCTTACTGCATTCCAATCTCATTTAGAGAGAAATCTTTGTTTTCCCTTTCTCTTTTGGAGAACTTTAATGACAATAGAACCTTTAGTAAAATAATATTTTCGATGGATATTTGTACGCTTTCATTTCACTGTCTCCTGTGGGTTCCCTGCTTCCCCATAACCACCCTCAAAAGCTATGGCAGCAGCAAAGTAATGTTCATGCTCAGCTGTGCCTCCTGGCATTTCGTCTTAATCATTTCCCCAGAGTATGGTGCAACAGCACGTAGGTTTCCTTGTGCTTAGCATATGGTAGAGGTGAACTAAATAGCAATGAGCAGAAATAGACTCGCCAGAGCTATAAGGGTGCTTGCCTGATCTGCCCTCCATTCTTGTCAGCCTGCAGAGGAGGGAAATCGAGTAATTTCTCCTCAAATGGGCAAGACTTGGAATTTTTCACAGTCACGAGCCAGAGAACAAAGTCAAAGAGGTTTTCATTTGTAAGATTGCCTTTCCCTTATCTGCCGGTCTTGTCTCCCAGACTGTCTGTCTGTCTCTAGAAAGCAAAGTCAATAAAAATGATTAGAGTTGGCATCTCACAAATGTATACCCTTAAACCATGAAGCAGCGCTGTGCGGGAAATATTTTTCTGACCTTTTCAAATTGCATCCAACTGTCTCGGGAATTTCTCAGGGACTCGAGGTAATAAGGTTCAATCCGTTTTACTGTCTGCCTTCAAATTTGCTTCCTCCAGAGCTGAGACTTATCTATTCCTTGCATCCAGGCCCAGGCATCCAGTCAGAAATCCATGCATCTCATCTTTTTACCCCATCTCAGGCTTTTCTTCCTTTCACACCCTGTGGCATCTACAACCGTGCCAGCTTCCACTTCCTGCCCTCTTCAAAAGCGAAATGCTAGACTGAGAGGAATTTGATTATGTGGTCCTTTGAGAAGTTCTTGTTGAATTTAATTAGCTTTTTGAATTTGATTCTATCTTAAACCTCAGGTCTTTACCTATGAGATTTGTTGCCTCGGTGGTCTTTAAAAAAAAAAAGCCAAAAAACTTTTTCAACTTAACTACACTTTGGGCACTCTTAAAAAAAAATAAAATACAAAAGAGGCAAAAAAAAAAAAAAAAGATGGGGGGGGTTCTTTGTTCTGAATCGATTTCTGCTTTTCTTCCCTGAGTCCAAATGGAATGGACAAGCTCCCTGGGAAGGAAGGGAGTTATCCAAGTGTGACGTGTTAAAAGGCAGCTGAGTGGCCCATTCTTCCGTGTGCTCCTTGAAGGAGAACAGAAAACAGAAGCTGGGGACAGATTTTTTTGACCTCTTGAAAGCCCCTGGTGTCAGGAAGCCTTGACAAGCAGTTAAAGAGCCCCTGTGGTGTCTGACTCCCATAGTCACAGCCATGCTGCACTGAGTCTGGTGTTGTAGGCCACTCCTGATCTAACAACACAGTCTGCTTAGTTGCCTTACCCCTTGATTGCTGCAGAGTGGATTCATGGCTCCAATGCCACATGGTCTGGGGAGCCCAGAGCCTCCTTCCAACTGGGGAGGCTGGTTCATGGGCAAGCATCCCATTAGGAGGAAGATGACCTTTTCAAGTTGTCTGTCTTAGAGTCTACTCGTTCTTGTATATTTTTAGTTTGATCACATAAGGCCTCTGCCTTCCTAACACTGTGATGATTTCAGATCACGCTATTTAGAAAGCAGGCTCTGGGAAAGGGGTGAGGGGCTCTTTTTATATTTACAGCAGCAGGGTTTGTTATTTAAAAAAACAAACCTAGGCCATGCATACTTATAAGAAAGTCCATCTTCCATAAGATAGCTTGCTTTTTCACTTAAAACAGTGGCTAACCTTTTTGGTAAGATACAAAATGTCTTCAGAATGTGTTTGAATGTAAGCTGTGGTTTTATCATTTGGAACTTAATCCATCTTACTAGTGGCCTTCGGGCTCTATGTCCTTTGACAAACCTGGACGTGGTTAGCTGGCCCTTCAGTAAGGACGAAGTAAGAACATAGAATGACAACTTTTACAATTCACATTTACCCACTCTTTGAAATACGATTAGTGTCTTACCACCAACTGAAGAGAGAAAGTTTTCACATGTGGTCATTAAAGAGGGCTGATTTCTATATGCGTATGCAGCCATGCAAGAGACATGCACAGGATTGGGATCGGAAGGCAACAAGTGCACAGCTCAGAGGATTCTAGTTTCTCCCCATGGGTATCTTCCTTGGAAACTTAGCTGTGACTCATGTTTGAGAACACAGTGTGCATGTCACTGTCTTGTACTTAGTGTTGCCTCCTTCCTGGTCCTAGACCATCATTTTTTTTCTACCTTCGAGACTCATACGTAAAGCGAAGTCACCGTGTAGACTTACCACTGAAATAGTAAAGTGATTTGACTCTACCGGAATTCAACCTGGGTAGATTCACAACACTGGTTTGTACTATGTTTATTTGGCTACTAGTCCTCGGGAAGGCTGAAGAAGAACCCCAGTAATGAAGAATGTCAAGAACAATGCTAGCTGTTCCTGAAAGATGGTGACTCTCAAAGACAGTAAGAACAAAACACGCTCCGTTTTGAGGAGTAGCACTTAGGTTTTTCCTGATTGCTTTCTCTTCTCCCTACATCTCCTTTTCTTTCTCTGTCTTAATTTGTTTCTCCTCGTTCGTTTTTCGTTTCCTTTTGCTTTTGTCAGAGAGAGGACAGACCAAGTCCAGACTATTGAAGCATCCCTTCAACTTTTAAAAAAATATGGCTGCCATGCTTGCTCCATCAAAGAGGTGCCTTCAGCAGAGCTGCCAGCTGTAATGGTGGCCAAAATAGGAATGGGTAGATAATGTCATCACCGTGCACTTCCTTATCACTTTAGAACAATGACACAATGATGACCCCTTATAAGCTCATGTTCACCGTGCTCATCCTGGTTTGTGTGAATATCTACCCAGGGTCAAAAGGGACAGAGTATGGGATATAGTTCGAGGCAAGAGTATGCTTGAATGTAGTATTTTATTTCGATGTGGACAACCTGTTTCTATTTGGATGATGTTTGTCTATTAGAATATCTAGGCACAGTACATCCCTTCAAATATCCAACTGAGAATTTGTTTTCTATTTGCCTCCAACATTTCTGTAACAGAAACAAACATTGCAGATTGCCAAGGCAAACTTGTTACTGTGCCTCTCACACAGTGGAGTTATCGACACTCAGAGTTTCAATTTTCCTCTTAGGGTAATGTCTAATATGCTTTGAGATGTGGTTCAGGAACAGGGCTCTGTTATTTATTCAGGGTAAACTGGGCTCTGTGGGTTGCCAGGGCATCACTCAGGCTTGGGAGCCAGGGTGGGCACCTGCCCAGCGCATTGTGTGTTCCCAGGCATATCAGCGGATGGGAAATTAATTCAAATCTAATCAGAGTAGTAAGATCTTGAAGGCTGTCACCAACATTCACTGCACACATATTCATTCTAAAGAAGGTGCTTGGAAAATTCAGTCGGCATTTCACTGGAGACAAATACACCCCTTCAAAAAATTATTTTCAGACAGATCTACATGGAAAGAGTCAGGATAGTTTTAAATGCAAATCTAATTTCAAAGTGTCTCTCTCTCTCTCTTTATTTCTCCCTCTTTCTCTCTTCCCTTGGGTCTGAGGTCTCTTAAATATGCATGCAGTCTTAGTTCAGGGTTCAGGGGAGACTTTGTGCTTTGTCCAAGATCCCCATTGATTGCCACTGTCAACCTTCTCAGAATCATACGAGCAAACACGAATAAATCATTCTCAAGCCACCTGACACACCCAGCTCTTCTTCAGACTTTGCTGACAGCAAGGCTCAGTCTGGTTTCAGAGTGGCACACCTGCCCATGTACTGTGATCTACTGGTAATCTCCTCTTACTGTCAGGCTACAGCAGTGTTTGTTTTGCCTTAATTGGAACCCCACTGGCACCCCGTGGGATTTTCCCCCCTTGGCAAGGCAGTATATCCATGTAGACCTATAGCACTGTTGCTGTAGTCTGGTGTAATCTTACAGTCAGCTATGTTAGCATTGGGGTCAAAATTTAAGGAGGACCTAGATTAATGGAATTCCTCTGCGTTTTTATTTTGGTTTGGGTTTGGATGGTGTTAGGAACTCACGATTTTTCTCAAGTGTTTATTTTCAGAGTTATTATCACAGCCCAGGGGAAGCTCAAGTTGGTCACTTTGTCAGAGTTTCTCCTGTTTTAGCTCTTTAATTCACTACTCAGATGAGAGTTCAAAATCAGAACTGTCAGCATTGCCACATAGCATCCCTTTACCAGTTAGTAAGCAATCAACATAATTGTTATGGCATTCTATATAGAAATAACACCCTGAGAGTTATGTATTTCCCCCTTTCTACATGAGCCAGAATAGCAAGGCAGCTGGAGAGCCTTACTTTTATCAAAATTAAATTAATTATAATTTACGACTCCATCCTGTTGATCTTAACTTTGGGTGTCAAAACAAGGTTTGTTCCCTTGGTCTCGGTGGGCAGCCCATTGTGAGTTTTTGGTTTCAGCGTCTGCTTCTGTCTTGTGCTAATTTTATTTTCATCATTAAAGTTCATGAAGACTTAATCATTAGCCCTCTAATTTTCCAGGAAAAAAAATGTTGATTTATTGAACTGGCTGCAGCAAAAGAAGATCAATCTGACATTATAGGTTAATAGTACGGAACAAAACACATCCATAATGAGGAGAAAAAGGACTTTCCTTGTTCCTTCCAGTTTATAATAAAAAAAAAAAGCCCCTCGCCAAAGTGTCTTGGAAAATAATGCATTCAAACTGGTCGAATTACCGCCTGGCACATTCTATTTATCTGTAGCTTAAAAAGCAGCTGCGGTTTTTGTAAGAAGCGATGAATGTGGCATTCCTACTTAGAGGTAGAAGAGAAAGAACAGCCCTTGTTTTGTAATAAGGGGATTTTTCAATTTGAAAGAGAGAGCGAGCCTGTCCTGTGAAGTAGGGTTATTACAGCCTCTGTATTCTATCTCCCCCACCAGGAGGCTAATAATGAAGGGGCCAGGGAAGGAGGCCAATGCTACAAGGGTTATCTCTCAACCTCAGATGTTGGATAAGTCAGGGAACAGCATCGTTTCTGGATGGCTTCAGACAGGCTGGAGTGACTGGAAGAGAAAAACCTGCCTATTCTTTCAAAGGTAAACAGTTCATTTCATTGGCCAGTTGCATGTTATAGCACACAAAAAAATACGTTTTTATAAAGATATCTTTAAAGCCTGCCTTAAAACAACTGTCTTTTTAGGTACATGAATGTTGTCCGGACCTTCCCGTCTAAAGGTTTGCCCTTAGAATCCTGCCTTAGACAAAGGATGCGCTTGGAGCCCCACCACACCTAAAACCACGCTTTGAAGGATCTGCCAAGCTCACTTTTAATCATGAGAAAGAAATTACCCACATGGAGACAGCAGAAAATGAGAAAGGAGAGATCATGCTGCGAATAATTCCAGCGAGTGCCAAGGGGCTAGTTGAGGAGTGACTTCATGAGGTGAATATCTTAGCTTGTACTTAGAATTTGGTTAGCGCATAATCAGTTTCTCTTTTAGGAGCGAATACAATCCTAAGTGTATTTCCCATCTGAGCACCGCTCAGGGCATTTATCAGGATGTTGACATATTTAATATCGGCCTCGTCCTCGCCGTTATTTATGATGACTAATTTTACACTTATAAATATGCAGAAATCGATGTAGGTGGAAAGGCTCTCTGAGCCCCATGTCTGTCGCTAGCCGTCTGTCTTCATGTGCAGCGCTCTGCTAGTGTGGCCTGTCCAGTAATGTGTGTCTCTGTGTATGTGCGTGCTCTTGTTGTCTCCTCTCCGCTGTGAATGTGCATTGGGAGAATTAGCCTTATGACAGGATATCAAAGGATGGGGTCCAAGACTTTCATTTTTGGAACGGAAAGAAAAAATGCGTAACACTTTGTATCACATCAGTTTCAATTCTTCCTGAGAGGGAGGGGGCCAATCAGGTATGAGTCATCACAGGGCAAAGCAACCAGGATTCAAATTGAACATCGCCATCATCTTCAGTGTCAAATTAGTTGAAAGTCCCCCTTTTCCTTTAAGGTGGCTGGCTGAAACCCCTGCCATGATGTCTGTTTGTTTTAAAAGGGTGGGGGGAGCTGCCTGAGTTCATCCACAGTGCCATGTAGCTTTTCTTTGTTTCATTTTTCTAAGGATCAGATCCAAGAAAAATACTAGGTTAGTATTTCAAGACCATCACTACTTACACGGCTCTCTCCCGGGCATGTCATTTCTTTGGGTGCCAAGTTTCATCAAGATCACTAAGTAAACAAATGAGCGATAACTTTTTTTCTCCTTTTTTTTCTTTTAATTTGACTAGGGAGTAAGAACTGGGAAAGTCAAGTGTCTTTATGAGTCACAGAGGAAGAATGCAGGAACCCCCACCCCCACCCCCCAACTTCTGGTCTCAGCCTTTGATTTCCCACACAACCAAGTCACGGGATCGCCATGCCAACCTTAAGCAATTTTGGCTCCCAGCAATCCTGTGCTGGGGAATCTTTCAAACTACCCTTCAATCCGGGTCCAAAGGGCCACAGCACAGACTAGTAGTAGAAAGAGTGCATTATCTGAGAAAGCACCAGGCTGCTTTCCCATTGGTATATGTGTTTGGTGCCACGGTTAAGCATCGCTGGGGTCTAATACGTGGATGACCCCCTTTATGGAGTGTGGGGGCTTCTGAGGGAAAGGCAAGCATTGACTAAGAAAAAGAGTCATTCTTCCATGTGTTTTCATAAAAGGACAAGGCAGGCCTCTTTGAGAGCTTCTGAAAGAGAAGAGGCATGGGAGGAGATGAGCCAGCTGGGGGTGGGTTGTTTTGGGGAGGGGAGCCAGCTGGGGAATGGAGAGAGAGAGAGAGGCTGGGGAGATAGCCAGCTGGGAGAAGAGGTAGGGTAAAGCCAAGGCACAAAGGTGGAGGCAGATGAGCAGCTGTGTTTATTTGAATACATATCATTTAACCCTCACCTAAAAACAAATTGGAGAGGTTTGGGAGTGCATTAATCTGGACCCAATTAGCATGTCTTTCCCCTTCAAAAAGTGCAACCTGAGATTAATGAATATCAACCAGAGTTTCAGAAGCAGCACTTAAATCATTTGCATGTTTGTGCATGATAATTGGATTTATGTATGCACTTCCTTTCATTTAACTATTTCCAGTCTCCTTATGAGTCATACAACCCAAAACTTCATTCGAGTGACTTCTAGGTAGAAATAGCTTACCTAGCATTCTACCCCTAAGGGGGAAAAAACTCAAGTGGTTGTACATTTTGAATTTGAATAGCACATTTCTTTCTTTTATTATTATTATTTTTTTTTAATGTAGAGGGCAGTTGATAATAGTGTGGAATGCTGCTGCTTCTGGAGTTGGTAAATAGGCACCACAGATTTATCTTTAAAAGGCTAGGAAAATAAGGAAATTTCCAACATCAAGCTGTCAGGGCTTCCGAGTGGCCACTAGTAAGAGATTTTATAAGGCTAGGAACGAGGCCACTTGAATGCAGCATGGGGAATGTTCTTGGTGTCTGGATCTGTGGCAATTAGATCACAGAGACATCAGCATCCAGGATGGTTTCTGGCATAGTTAGAAATGTGTTTCTATAGAAAGAGGTGGGAATGCGGTCAACATCTGTGAACTGCTGTGGACAGGCAAGGAGCATTGTGAACCCTTGATGCTGTGGGTTTGGTCCTTCTCATTCCCTCCCTCCCTTTCTTCCTTTCTCCCACCCTCTCTCCCTCCCTCCCTCCCTCTCTCCCCACCTCCCTTCCTTCATACATCCTTCCCTCCCTTTTTCCTTCCTCCCTTCCTCTCTCCTTCCCTTCCTCCATCCCTCCATCCTTCCCTCCCTCTCTTTCTCTTTCTTTTTTAGGTTATTTGGGTATAGACAGCTTACTGATGACACAGCACATGCAGGTCTTAAGAGTCTTCCTTTCCACTTGGTACCACATGAACTATGAACACAAACAGTGAGTGTGTATGAAAGCTTCCGTGGGAGAAAGCAGAAGCAGAAGGCTTGAAGTTATTCTCCTGGTTTCAGTTTGTACAGTGATTTGTCTGTCTTCTGTCTTTCCTTCTGTGTTTCCAAGTTCAATGTCCAAGTGATGAGCTTCTCTCCAGGAATTCTCCCCAGTGTCCTTTGTTTCTGGTGACATTCTGTGGTTGAATGTTACCGAGTGTCTCCTGGTCTTGTTTCTGGTCCTCGTAGCGAAGAATGTCATTGAAGGATAAAAATCTTGTTAATTTGTGATGTTCCAATCTAAGTGTGCTTCGTGTCCCTTATGTGTTAGCCTAAAATGTTCTTTAATGTAGCATGAAATGATTGGTTGGCTTGGAAATGGTTTTGAAGTCGTGTGAAGAAAATAAGTTTTACATCCGACCAAGATAAATTCACTCTAGTGCTTTATGGCTTTTTATTCCTATGTGATCGTAATAAAGTCTCATGTAGGGATGGAAGCCATGAAATACATTGTGAAAATTCATCAACTAAGAAGGGGCCATCAGAATAGAGAACTAGAACCTCTGGAACGTGCTGGAGACGTGAGCTAGTGGACAGCTCTGCTACCCTCTTTGGTGTTCCTTGAGTGTCTTCATCCTTAGGCATTGACAGCTAAGGAATGGAGGTTGCAAGAGTTTTGTCATCTTCCTGACCACCGATTAACATGCACATTTGACTTTGCGCATTTCTGTCTATCATACATTTTTCCCCTCCGTTTTTCTACTAATGATCATGCTCTGGGAGATTGGTTAATAGCCCACTCACTTGTAGGCAGCATTCCAACCTTCTGTGACTTTTTCTCGACAACTTTTGAGGTCTTTCTTCTGAAACAAAGAAGAAATAGACAAACCAGATTTGTCCTCTTGGAAATGTGGTCCAGATTTCTCTACTCCCAATCTCCAAAATAAAGGTATACCTCGCATGGGCTAGCCTCATACCCAGATCCAAAGATTCCACAACAGTCATTTTCCCTTTACAGGTGTGGTATAGTGAAGCTTTGAAGGGGAGGCTGGGTTCTGCTATCTTCAAGTCAGCTGTGTGACAGGGTCATGTGAATTAAACTGGAGGACTCCATCCCTTGTCTTTAAAAATGGGGGAGGGGGAGGGGAGGGATAATACCAACATTGTTATAAGGATTAAATGAAGTAACATATCTACACTTTACCTAACATTTTGCCTTGACTTTGTTTTTAAAAGCTTATGAAATACTAGTTTTTCTCCCTTCCCTCCTCCTCCTGTCCCTTTCTCTCTCCCTCCTCTACCCTTCCCTTCTTCAGATATTAGTCTATCTAGAACAACACATTTGGATCTAAGCTGGACCTTTGAGAAAGAAAAGACTTCGAGGAAAGACACCTTTACATATGGTTTAATTACCTTTTACCTCAATTGTTTAATACACACTATCCAACTATATCCATCTTTTCTGCTTCCTGTTTATTTCTTCTTTTGCTTGAACTGTTTTAGTATTGACTATTGAATTACATAGTCATTCTGGATTTTTAAAAAGAGAATTCTAATAAAACTTATATATGTTGCTAACTTTTGTCTCTCTGTTTCCTCTATACAATATGGTAGTGCTCTGTGTTTTACAAGTGTCTGTCTGCTTTAAGAGGCAAATGGTATGTCTCCTGAGAAGGCTCTTGGGGGAGGGAGGGGTACCAGGAGGACATTTTCCCATCTTCCTCATAGCTCACTTCCTGTCAGCAAGTGGGAAAAATTGCCAAGATAATTGTAACTCTGATGGTTACTTATCTTTGAAGTAACTAAACTTTAGACTTTGAAAACCACCCATGTCTGAAGAATCATTGTGGATAAGCAAGAGCATACATAATGAAACTTAAAAAAACATTCCACAGTAATGTATTTGAATCACCATCAAAACACTATATAGTGAGACTGTTATATAGCGAGATACTTGATTGGTACCTGGAACATTTTTATTATCATTGATTTTTTTTTCAATCCAATGCCCACCCTTACCTCAGTTCCTCTTATATAGCTCCAATATTGATGAGTATTTAAAGAACTATAGAATGGAATTGAAAAAGAAGACACAAGGAAGAGAGGAAGAGGAAAAGAGGGAGACTATAGGGTAATGAAAGGAGGAAAGGACTCAGTCACGTGGAAACTTACTGTGTTTAAGGAAGAGAGGGAAGACACATTTGTAATTCAGTAGCTAGCACTAGGCCACTCAAGATAAATGTCATGGACATCCTTTGGGTAGGGCCCTACACAGGGAAGTTCTCTAGAATTGAGGGGGGAGAGAATCTGTATTAGAAGCTCAAGCAATTGCCATATTTCCATAGGCCAGAGTCAAAGATGTCAAAGTCATTTGTCAAGGAATGTATGAAAAGCTTTTATGAATGGTTCTTGGAAAATTTTCCAACATGCAAAGTATTCTACCCTAGAGAACATATTTACTTCTAAAAATCTTCACAAGTATCATTAAAAGCAGAGAACAGATTTTAATGGACACTGTTAGATTAATTAATTACTGCTGTGTCTCAGTAGGCTGCAATTAGCCATTACCCTACGGGGTAGGCTGAGGGTAAGCTGCCAGAGTACCCATGAGTTCAAGAGTGGCCATGTATTTGCATGTACACACACACACACACACACACACACACACACACACACACACACACACACCACCCTCCCTATTCCTTTTGTGTGATATTAAATTTAATACTTGGAGGATTTAAGCAATTTGTAAGACAGTAAATGTCTTTAAGGAGAGTTTCTCAGTCGGCACTGGCTTGTTGGGATTATGGTCTGGCAATATATCCCAGAGACTTTACCAACAACTTCATGATGATTAACAGAAACTAGTATCTATGTGTTCTGGGTTTGGGCAGCTTAAAATCCACATTGTCCAACATATCCAAAAATGGTGCCAGGGGTCTATGGGGTCTCCTAAGAAGATGAAACAAAGAGTTCAGAATTCTCTTCTCCTTTGATTGGTACAATAAACTCTGACTCAACAATTCACATCATAGAAGCTCATCTGTTTAGTAACAAAAAAGCCTCACTTAGGTGCACTGTCCTTGCACAAGTTGGAAACTCATGCCAACACACACAAACAGTCTTTCTCTTTATGATCTTCTTTACCAAAATCACATACATTTGCTTATGAAGCAAGCGAGAGGGGAGTCTACAACCCCATATTGAGGTAGCAATCCACACAGGCAAGTGAGGGCCCAGAAAAACTGTCTGTAACAATAAATATGAATGTTGAGCATGCAAACCAGGGCTCTCATCTTAAGACCAAAGCTTAGAATCCAGGGAGGGTTGTCATGGAAAGTACAGACTATACTATCATTGGAGGGGACAAAATGATGCCCACAGCGTGAAGTGGGATCAGATTTAGGAATATATGTCATCATTCTACTACATGGTCTTTCTCCCTATAACCTCCCATGAAGGAAATGTGCAGACTTGTGGCAATCCAGACATAGGTAAAGGTAGTAATGTTCTGGCCGTCCTACCTTGCCTTTACGCTCTAGCTCTTATCAAAAAGAATGCAGGGATGGTTTCAGATGATATTCATTGTTTCATTCCATTAGCCTTCATCTCATTCTTGTGTTTGAGGAACATCAAATACTTGTAGGTAAGAAATGAGAATTACACTAGAAGGTGAGTTAGTGGAGAATACTCAAGCAACTTGTTTGTAGTCTAAAATTAAGTTTCACAATGAAGGTTTGTTCCATTGACAGCCTCAAGCAGGAGTGCAAATCAAGCAGTCCCAAGTCCTTGTAGTCACCAACCGGCCCATATGGCCTATAGTCAGCATTGTTCTGAGTTTAATCTGCCACTGTTCCCAAGCTCATCCACTGAATTGGCCTATTTTGAGAATATACCAGATAGGTTTCTGCTACAGAGCTATTGAGGGTGCTCCTGGCACTCCTGATTACTCTTCTGGGACATCTACCTATGTGACCTATTGTCTGAGGACTCTGAGAGAAATTCTGAGATAAAAATGTCAGACATTTCTTACTGGTAATATTTGTCCTGATCATCCTTTATAGAATCATGTCTTCACCTCCTCTGGATTCCAGGCTTCTTATCCTTATTGGCTCTTTTCTATGGATAAAACTGACTTTTCTCTGGTTCTCACCCTGTTTGCTTGCTTGTGTATTGTTCTACCAGAGTAGGTCATAAGCTCTAGAAGGCCATAGATGAATCTGCCTCTGTGAATGATTGGGTTTCCCCAGTGCCTAGACTTATATCCACATCTAGTAAACACTCAAAAACATTTGTTGAAATTATTGCATTCCTGACATTCAGGACTCTAGATACTGTTATTATTTAGTACCACAATGAAACATTTACATTTATCACTGCATGAGTTGGCCATGTATCTAGTCACACATATGACTTTGCTTTCCTTCTTCTCCAACTTAAGAAGAGTGCTCAAATATATCTTTGCCCATCGGCCTTTGTCCATTTCCTTTGTGGAATGAATTCCAAATCAGAAGTTACCAGGTAGGTAGCATATTCCTATAGTTCCAGCACTTGGGAAACTGAGGCAAGTTCACAAATTCAAGGCTAGTCTGGGACACATGGTCTTGCCTTTAAAAATGTTAATATTCATTTTTGTAGCTCTTCACACATGTGACCAAACTAATTTCTAAGAATGATTCACTAATCCCACTGTTAGGAGAAGTTAAATGTCAGAGAATCCCATTGACTACTTAAATATCAATCTTATGCTAATTTCTACTAAGCTACCCAAATCTTCAGATCTTCCTAGTGTTTAATCCTTTGGCTCATCTTCCCTAGAAGTGTCCAACAAATTATAATATTTCATTTAGTTTTTCAGGTTAAAAAGTATTTAGAAATTAGTAAGAAATGATTTCAGAAGTCAAAGCAAACCACAAATTATATTCAGCCCTCGCCTGCACCCCATGTTATCCATCTGAGGAGTTGTAGGCTGTTGTCATTCTACTGGTGGCTGTGAGGGCTCAGAGGGAGGAACTTAGGATAGGTGACTCAAGTCAGCACTTGAAAATGGTTAAAAGCATGATCCGGTTAAAAAAAATGGAGAGAGAATACACCAGGACACCCACCAGTATCATTGTCTGCCTGCCCTTATTAAAATGCATTTCAAAGTGTGCAATGAATTATCTCTTGATACTGAGAGATGAAGTATGTTCACAGTGTGTTGGCTAATAAGTCCTGCCATTCTTTGGCTTAGTCTCTTACACATTCTGTCTCCTTCACATTTATCATCTTTATGAGTTTCATAACATACAAATGCAGCAAATATATAGACTCTTTACTATAGAGAAAACATGCTTTTTTGCAGTCAATGCAAAATTATGGTTTGGAAACTCTTGGGGCAATAAGTATTTAAGCTCAAATATCTGTTTATATACCCTGTTGAAGACATATTAACAGCCATTTTCAGAGATAAATACATATAATCTTCCATTTCTATGCAAAGAAATATACATCAGCATAATATTTGGAATTATGTTTTGTCTTTCTTTTGAAATCTTTAAAATTGGTCCCATTTTTGCTTATCTTCATATAATTTCTCTTCAGTTAAGGTGACCTTACCTTATTCATATATTGAGTTATTATAAAACTATCAGTACAGAAGGCCACATGCAGTTAATATGATTGTTATAAAACCCACCATTAATAGACTTTGTGTTCAAAGATCATGAAGAATGAATTAGCTAATAGATGAGCTAGGACACCGTGTTCTGATAGAAGCCATCAGTGTATAAATAAATGTAAGCCTTAGCTTGCTTGTCTACTTTCTCTGCAACAGGTCTAAAATTTCAAACAATTTACACATAGTCCTTGATTGTGCCTTGTTCTTATCAAGATGATAGAATGTCACTTCAGCACATATTTTCTTAGCTTTGTCATATCTAAATTGTGAACGTTAGTTGGATTCCCAATATGTGTCAACAGTTGCAGTCTGTTAAGTCTAGACATCAACTCTCTATTTAAGTGTTTGTGGCTTTACCGCTCAACTGCATCTCTGCAGACTTCTGCTTCAATATGCAGAGTAGCCAAGAAAGGAACAGTCTATCCATGATATGTTAAAAGCCGTGTTATTCATGCACATCACGTTGATTAATCTTTTCAACAACATCAATAACAGGTTGATATACTCCAAAAAAATAACAGGATTTGGAAAATAAGACTCTGAGATACTCAGTGTAATTAATGGGTTCCTGTTGGCAATATTCCAACATTGTCTCTGATGTCAGTCCTCAAACCTAAAGCATGGTACTTATTGAATGCAGTAGCTATCAAGGTATCATCTCTCATCTGCAATCTGCTTTGTGTCTTTCCTTTTGGTTACACAACAAGGGTTCTTCTCAACCTTTTCTATGGTTTTAGATCAAGAAGCATTACCTCACCACATCTGTCCATAAAGACATATGTTTATGGCATCTAATGACTGAAAATACCCAGAAAAGGGAAAACTTGATTCTTCCCATAACCTCCCTATATCTTTCTACCCGTGTTGTCAGCCATTTTGTATAGTGCCTATTGAAAATTAAAACAATGCCAGAGAAGGCAGAGGAGCCCCTATAAAGGTACATTGCTGAGTTCCCATGTGGCCAAAAAAGAGTCAATGGTTCTTCTTGAGGAAGAGTTTTGAAATCTTTTTGTTCTCCACCTCCCTGTACAAATATACATCAAGAGGACATGAGTCCTAATTCTATTAGTATATTTAGAATTTAGTAGTACATTTGCCATAATATAAAAAGCTCAAGGGAAGGAAAAGGAAACTTTAGAAACTTCTTAATGCTTTTTTGATCACTGGAAACATTTTCTAATAAAACACAGAGCACAGTAGACATGTCAACTAGGAATCAAGATAGCAGGCCAAGACTACAAGTTTTAACTCAGCCCCTTGTTGGATATGTATCCATGAGGTCATTTACTTTCACCAAAACTCATTAGTCACCCCAAATCAATTTCCATCCTAACGATTTTAAGGTATTTTGAGCATTAACTTGGGAACCTGATCTCCTGAAATGTTTTGATAAACTGCCACATCACTCTGGACATAGAACTTCTGCACAGTTATTTTGCAAAGTGAGATAAAAAGCAAAGATATTATTTCATTTGAAATTTACATACGATCCTGGTCCAAAGGCTGAGAGGCAATTTACTCGAAATGTAATATGCCTTCGTTCACTTCGTTCTCTGTTTCATGTGCTGTGCTTTGTATCCGACATTGGAGATATCGTCGAGAAGAGAATAAGTAGTCTCCAGTAGAGACTAGTGACTTGATGCAAAGACACAGAGTGACCAAATAGTGAGAGTAGAAAGAGCATTAGAAAAAAATGGGTACTAAGAGTTCTAGAGAGATGAAAAGAACTACTTTGGGGGGACGTGTGTCTAAGAAACTTTCCTGAAGGGACATCTAACCCTGTGTGTTATTAGCTTTCCACTCATATAACAAAGTCTGGGGGCACGGCTTGAGATCTTCGTCCGTCAGTATTCACCTTCGAAGCATGATGTGCAGAGTTCTGTATACAACCTGCACAAGAAAAGCCTAGTGGCAAGTACCTGTCATCCAGCACTGAAGAGACGGAGATGAGCAGATTCTTGGGACTGTCTGGTTAGCCAGCCTAGCACACTGGGCTAGCTCAGGACAATGAGAAACCCTGTCTCTAAAAAGCAAGTGGAAAGCACCTGAGAAAAGATATCCCAGATTATCTTCTGTTCCCCTCATGTGTGTAAATACATGTGCATGTTCACACACACACACACACACACACACACACACACACACACACACACACATGCATATACACAGAGACCATACCTGACCATACCTGAAACAGTTTAAAAGAAGTCAAGAGGAGATGGTTCAGTAGCTCCAGTCCACGATCATTTATCCGTGTTGCTATGGATTTTGCTATGAGAAAGACTATACAGAACAAAGCACACTGATGAACAGATGTGTTCAACTCATGGGAACTGGAAACAGAAACAACAAAAGAAGGAAGGAGAGGGGGAGGGGCTAGGAACAAAATATACTCTTCACAATTATGCCCAGTGACCCGCTTTCCTCAAGTGGTCCCAACCTCATGTTTCTACTGCCCTGTCATAGCTACTTCCATCACCGATGTAACAAAACATCTGAACAAAACAAATTAAGAAAACGAGGCTTTATTTTGGTTTATGCTTCCAAAGACATAGAGTCTATCACGCCATGACAGTGGGAGCAGGAGGCTCATTGCATAGTCAGGATGCTGAAAGTGATGAACCCGTGCTCATCTAGGCTTCTCCTTTATATATGAAGTTCATGTCTCAGTCATGGAACGGTGCTGACCACTTTTGAGGAGGGTCTTCATACTGTAAGTAACCTAGAAAAGAACAACTCTTATAAGTATGACCAGAGGCTAGTTGAGTCTAGATATTTTCTCACAGCTATGGCTGAAAACTTATCTTCTAGATGATTCTAGATCTTAACAAGTTGATATAAGCTACTACAGCTTTCTAATACCCTGTTAAGCAATGGGTACATACATGGATTTGACCATTGATCCTGATCTACTAGACTATTAAATGTGATTCAATCACCTCCCCAAGGACCTTCCTCTAAACACTGCATTGAGAGTGGAGCCTCAAAGATCTAAGCTCCTGAAAACCTTGGAGATCCATAGCGTGATACTCTGGTTTTCAAGGCCACGGCTTGCTTAGAAACCAGGTTCGTGGCCAACTGTGCTGCAATTTCCATACCTTATTTAAAGGTTCAAGGCAGTTCAGTCTACACACACACACACACACACACACACACACACACACACACACACACACACACACACGTAAAAATAAAATTAAAAGGAATATGTATTACCAAAGCATAGTAATTTTTGCCCAGAGTATTTTTCATGTTGAGTGAGTCTCCCTGGAGTAGCTGAACAGGGCCCGATGGCTTATCACAGTGACATGTAACAGAGGAACAGCTCCATTTCTCCTGACAGGTATAAAACAGCAACCCCATCTCTCCTTCCTGAAGGGGCTGAGAATATCTCTCCTCTATCTACATATGCAAGCCAAGAGCTTCCCTCTAAAGGTTAAGTACAAATCAAGTCGAAGTTCCCCAGCTGCCTTCAGCCATTTTCCTAATCAAATCTCTCTTCCCCACATATCAAACTTCTCTAGAGGATTGTCATTGTATCTGACCCTGGCTAAATAATTTAGCCTCCGTAAGGAAAAAAAATAGTAATTCCAGGATCTTAGAAAGATTCT
Organism: Rattus rattus; assembly: GCF_011064425.1. NCBI lineage: Eukaryota > Metazoa > Chordata > Mammalia > Rodentia > Muridae > Rattus > Rattus rattus. The sequence continues at coordinate 171,171,654 of NC_046154.1, read as the reverse complement.
GAAGATTCATGAAGAATAACTAAAAACAGGGCCTAAAACAGAATATGTTACACAAGTGTAAGCTGATCTTGTGATCGCAACCTTCGTCTCATTTTCTTATCCTCTACCTACTCTCGATTCAGTCCTTTTTGCCCATGCAACATGACACAAACTTATAAATACCTCCTGTTAAGATCATCAAAAACTTCCACATAGCTAAATCTAATAAACTATTTTAGCCTTTGTTTTACTGACATCTTCATAACAGTCCACTCTGCTGATATGACACTTATAAAAAGCAACAACAACAAAACCCCCACGTATTCTCTTCTGGGTCATTTTGGTTCTAATGTTATAATGATGCTTCATCTTTTTCTTCTAATCCTCCTTAAACCATAAGACAACCTCAATACTTCCTTCTTGTCATGTTTTTGTCATAGCAACAGACAATTGACATTGTCTCTCTTCTCAATTCTAACTCCATAAAGAACTGTCTCCTAGACAGTCTGACTGGAAGGTTGTCATCACAATATCGGCTTACACTTGTCTAAAACATTCCATTCTGCATCCTTTCCACATCTACAGCCTCATGGTGCAACTACACATTAACGTATCAGACAGAATTCCTACATGAGAGTGTGCTCTCTTTGAAGTCCTGCAGTGTTCTTCCTTATGCTTTTAATGGTTGTGGATGTAGAGAATTATGCATGCATGTTTTGTAAAGGTGAATGTGGAGGTCAGAGCCTTAAGGTGTCTTCCTAAGAATTGCTGACTACCACCCTTAAGACAGGGTCTGCCATTGTCCTGAAGCAAACAAATTAAGTTTGACTGATTGACCAGCCCGGCCTCAGAATCCTCCTGTTTCTGACACACCAGCACCAGGATTATAAGCACACACTACCACACCTGATACATTTTACTTTAGTTCTGAGAATCTAAGCCATTTCACTTGCCACGCAAGCATTTTGCCAATTTAGACAGGGTCCCTGTCCTACTTTAATGTTTTCTAAATAAATTAAAATATGCCAGCATGGAATAAAGAGTCTGATACGATCTGAAGCCTATCCCTATTGCTTTAGACATCACCTCCACATCCTCTGGGTCCTCAGATGGGCTTGTTTGTCTCACCTCTCTCCTCTCAGCTGCTCTCCACTGGAAACCTCTCCAAACATATCACCTTTGTGTCCTGGCTAGTTAATCTCTTCAAATTTCAATTCATCAACTCATATTCTTCCTCACTAGCTGTCCATTCCAGATAAGATTCATCTGTTCCATGTTCCCATTGATGAACTTTTTCTTCGTCTCTCTCAGGACATTTGACTCAGCCTTTCATTAATCACTCCTTTGTGTCATTAATTCATTTGTGGTCCTCTAACAAGTTGTAAGCACTTGTGCTCTGTGAAAGCAGGGTCTGGCTCATAGAAAGAACTCAAGATCTGTTGAATAATTGAAATTAACAATTTCTCCATCCTAGGATAAGTTATTAGAATGATTTGTGTTTCTTTGCAAAACTTCCAAATCATCTCCATAGCTTGAACTAAGAAGAAATAGAAGTGAGAATTGTCATTGAAATTCTTGCTAAGATTTAATTTTAGTTAGCATTCCACTTTAATAGATATGATCTTCCTTCTTAAAAAAAATGAGATTTGTTAAATTATGATTTGGAAAGATTTGTGTAAACAGCTTCAGATAAATCATCCAAGGTTCAAATGTCAGAAGAGCTGCAATTAATTTGCAACCTAAATTGTATTCTTGCATTAACTAAGTTATAGAAAAACGGCATTTAGTAATTGGTATTGTGACATAACTTCATATGAGAGTTGAAGCACTTTGCACAGCTAATATCTCAAACAAGCTTGGGGTCTGTCACATCCTTTCATATTCTGATTGATTAAATGGATTATTTGGCATTTTGACAGATCACAGAAATCAGTGAATAAAAAAGACTTTTTATTCTTTGTTATTTTCTTTCTCTGAATACATGCACATGCAAATTTTTTAGAAACAAAGGCATGATATTTTCCCTCCCATAATTTTGTTTCAGTGCTGTATTTTTACTGATAATAATAGCAGTGCCTGCACAAAAAGTTCCCATTATTAACTTTCATATCATTTTTTTTAATTAAAACATAATGTATAATGAGACGTGAACTTTGCATTACATTCAGACTTTAATATTCTTGCCATTTGTATAGAAGATTACATGGTTCTGTTTTCTCATCACTGGAGCATGGAATCTAAAAGCAACAACAACAAAAAAGTCCTGAGTGGTGATAGAAAATGTCTTCAATTCTGGCTGCCACTGTGTCTCTTGGGACGTTGAGTATTCCAGGTGGCCAGCTAAGTAGTGGTTTGATCAGTACTCACACTGGTAAGATTGGCCAGAAAAGAACATTTTGGTTCCAAGCTCATTTTTCTCTAGTCTATTCAGTTAGTGTCGATTATATAAATCTTGCACAGTTGTCCTTCATTTGCTTGGACACCCACAGATGTCTGCTTCTAGCCCCCACACAGCCTCTAACTTCCATAAAGTTCTTCAGCACAACCTCTCCAGTCAGATATTCATGAATGTGAAGAGAGACGCTATTTATTACTGGACAGATTGCCTACAAAGGGCTGACCACTAAAGCACCTATTCTGTCCTTGCTATGCAATGAGAGTTGCCTTAGGTTTGGAAATGGATACTGACTTCTCTCTAGCACAAGGTGCTCAAACTTGATTGAAGGAATCCTCAGGACATGGTAGTGTAGGATGGTGTCAAGGCAATACATGATTGGATAGTAGAGAATGGGGCGGGGGCAAAGTTTTTGAAAGGCCAGAGGAGGAGGGAAAGAAATCAAGATAGAGGTGAAGGAAGAGGATGCTGATCCAGGTGGTCTGGGTCAATTTTATCTTGTCTAGATGGGCGGGTTAAACCATTATTAATTGGCAGTGAATTTATTCTGTGGATGTATTGTGCATTGAGTCTTTAAGATATAAATCTAATTGCTAAATTACCAGTTTCTGGAACTTTGATTTTTACCCACCAAGGGGACAATGTGTGAGAGCAGCTGTTAGAGAAACAGCTGGAACGCTGAGTGAGAACTCATGGGAACTGGTTCGCCACTCTTATATTCTTACCGCAACGTAATAGAATAACCAGGTTATTAGAGGATTTGAACCACAGTTGTCCAGAAGGCCACAGCAGAGCCCACATATGAAGAATAACTGGAAGGAGATACATGGAAGAAGGCTGAAGGAGGAATGTAGAGCATGAAGTATGAGAACAGCAGTTGTGGGAAGCAGGGACACATCACCCACTAGGACAAGATTCAAGGTATGTAATCAATTCTAATCAATTCAGTCCATCACAGGCACAAGTACAGGAAGAAACATGAATAGTCCATCAAAAGTGTGTGTGTGTGTGTGTGTGTGTGTGTGTGTGTGTGTGTGTGTGTGTGTGCAGTACAGAACCACTTAAGATTCAGCAAAAGGGAGTGCTGGTCAGTCTTACTCTTTGGGAAGCTCTCTCCAGCTGCAGTGGAAGCAAAAGATAAAGTGTGGGCAGGGCAACCCATCAGGAAGCTGACACAGTCATCCATGAGAGAGAGCTTATCAGAAGCCAAACTCTAGCAGTAGCTACAGAGTTGTGGACAACAGGAGGCAGATTAGAAAGCCATTAAGGAGACCTGTTAGGTAGGAGGTTGCAACTGAGTGATCAAGGCAGGGAAAAGGGAAGCAGGATTGAGGACAACACATTGTCTTCTGCGAGTTCCTGCGCGGATGGAATTCCACACTGTGTGACAACATGAGATCCCTGCTTGTAGTGCTAATTCAAAAAAAAAAAAGCCAAATATAAACCAAATTAAAAAAAATACAGGTGCATTCCTGGATCCTGGACAAATAAAATAAAGGGGCCTATGTCATGCTTCAGGGGAAAACTTTAGGTAAGAGATTAGAGTGTGTGGCCATTTTTCTCCACAAAGGGTCTTCCTTGAGAGGCACTTTATGTTCTCACATCCTCCCTCCCCTCTGAACTTAGCTGCTCTGTAACACATCTCAGAGAGGCTGTTGCTATTTTCTTTCACACTTTTCACCAGCAGACTGTGAGTTTATTTGAGCAAGAACTATACCTTGTAAATCCATTACTAGGACATTTGTGAATCTAGTCACATACTCGATATTCCTAGTGTCTACCGTAAGTCAGACACCATTTTTTTTTTGTCTATTGGGGATCTCACATGGTAGAGAGCACATGATTTAGTTTGCTAGTATTTGCAGATTATTTTTCTGTACTGTGAGACAATCTTAAGTAGTAAGTCTTCAACAGTTGCTAGACTTTGTTTGCTCACCTCTACCTATTGCACTCTGTTTTTGAAAGAGCATATCTCTCTGTTTACCCTTCTGGTTGGGTTGTATGTTGGTACCCATATTAAAAAATTGTTTGTTCTTTTTCTGGGCTAGCAGTGATTAATTACTGGCAGTTTCCAATCAATCCAATCTATGTACAAATCCCAACTGTGTCATCCATTTTAAGAAATCACATGGACCTTTTATGGCCTCAGAGCACCCATGGTTTTCATATTCATCACAATAAGGACCATAATAATGTATTCCCCATTGATTTGGTTTAAAGATGAAATGAACCAGAAGGAACCTAAAGGAGTAATTGCTATATCAAATTCACTGAACTTACCTTAAAAGATTTGGTTGCAGTAAAACATTTCAGATTTTCAGTTTTGGTTCATAACATGCTCAGTAGCACTGAAGAACAAAACCTTGAGGAAAAGAAGATAGAAAGTGAGGGAGCAAGAAATACGACACAAAAAGGAGACATCTGGTAAGCACCAATGGTATCATCAATTTCAGTTTCTAGTATAGATTTTACAAGGCAGTAATGCCCGACTCCACTCAGAACCTGGTTTATATAGCCTGAGTATTAATGTAGCCAGAGCCTGGGTCACTTACAAGTCTTGACATATACTTTGGGAAAGTCTCCTTTGCTCAGTCAGTTTCAGAACCATCAAAGTCATAATGAATCCATTGAGGGAAAATATTCTCAGTGAAGTTTACTAGGAAAGCTTCCTGTAGAGTTAGCTCAGAAAAAAATGATCATCTTTGAAAGTTAATATTTTTATTATAGGCAATCAAAATTCAAAGACAATTTTTCCAAAAACAAAAGTAAATCCAGGTCTCTAATCATAATCTTTTTATAGCAACTCTCTGTATCTATAATATATTATTGAACTATTCAATACAAATAGAACAGGAGCCACAAACTCAACACATACATGTCATTTAAAATTTCCCAAATCTACATTATAAAATTGACAAGGTATATAACTTTGTTTTTAGATTGAACCTAATATAACAAAATCTTATCATTTCAATCTTTTATTAATATAAAAGCTATTGGCTCGTAACACACTGTTCTCATATAGTATGTTTTTACAACTCAGTATTTTATATCTGTAGTGCGTGTTAATTGGTACAAGCCTCATCTCAAGTTTTCAGAAGCTACACGTGAGTGCCTGGTGTCTACTATGTTTGACAACACGGTTTTGAAAGGTCTGTTTTCTGAAAAATAGAGTACAGATTAAATTTTTGTGAACGTATTTTGTCTACTAGAGTGTAGTACAAGACAAATTTCATAGATTAAGAGCACAATATGGACTGCCTCGAATACTGGGACAATGAATTTGTATTTTATTAAATGTACATGAGAAATCACTGATAGTTTTTTGGGGGGAAAGGCAGTTGAAAGTGAAAAGATCACTTAGAAATCCAAGGGAGAGGTAATTCTGGCATAGATACTAGCCAAGGGACAGGAAACAGGATGGAAGGGACAAATGAGACAGCATTCACAAAGGCATGGTGGTTTACAAAATTTCAGATTCCGTGAGCAAACAAGAGCTTAAGATGGCACCTCTGCCCCTGGGAAAATCCAAGGGAAAAGTTCTTCTACCTGTTCATGAGAGGTCGTGTCATTTTAGTTATGCTAAAATTGAGTTCCACACAGAATATTGGAATGTTGGCTTGGAATTTACATAGCGTGAGAGCTGTGCTCTGCAGAGGGCAATGGCATAACAGAGTTGAACGATACAGGGATGCACCACCTGTCTTAAATGTACTAAGAAACTTTTAGAAAAGCAGGCACACTTATGACTGTAGCACTAACAAAAGTGCCAATAATTGGCAAAATCACAGACATGCAGAATTTAGCCTTGTCTGGCAAATGCCTAATATATAATTAGCTTTCCACACAGTCACACAAAAGTCAAGCTCTTGGCATTCGTGATTCTGATTGTCAGCTTGCTTGGGTTATGAGGTGCCATAGTGAGCTCTCTCTTGGACTTCCAATAGATTTTCCCACTTCTAACTCCCCTTTCCATTGCCATTGTTCCCAAATGCATATTTAATAAAATATAAATACATCATTGATGCAGTAATACCATTTAAAGCAATGGTCCTCCCTTTGGGGATTGAACAACCCTTTCACAGGGGTTGCCAAAGACCATCAGAAAACATATTTATATTATGATTCATAATAATTAGTTATAAAGTAATTATGAAGTAGCAAAATTAAAATTATGAAATTTCATTGAAAATAATTTTATAGTTGAAGGTTGTCAACAGCATGAGGAATATATTAAAGGGTCATAGAATTAGAAAAATTGAGGACCATGGATTTAAAGCACCACGAGGAGAAACAAGACAGTTTCTAAACTGATGACAGTTTAAAGAATCCACATTGAAGAATCCAGAGTTAACAAATTCCAAAAGATTCAAATGAGATAAATGCAAGAAAAATGCTTATGGATAAAGACAGACAAAAAAATTAAAAATATGGGGAAATTAAAATTAAAATTTAAGTTTAAAGTAACAACCATAAGACTACAACAGACTCTATGATAGCAGTGACAGAAGCACAAAGATAATGGAACATTATTGACAGTCTGGAAAATTATTTTCAGTGTGGAATTCTATATCAATGTGAAAATATACATTTAAATAAAGACATTTAAATAAAGATTTTGCAATTAAAAGCAGAAGATTTGTATGGAAATACATAGGAAGGTGCCTTTGCAAAAAAATATTTATGTGGGGGTTGGGGATTTAGCTCAGTGGTAGAGCGCTTGCCTAGGAAGCTCAAGGCCCTGGGTTCGGTCCCCAGCTCCGAAAAAAAGAACCAAAAAAAAAATATTTATGTGATTTAGACAGAGCATTGTGATCTCAGACAGAAGCATGAGAGCACGAGAGTAATAAACATTACCAGGAAGAGTGAAGTTCGGACAATTGATTTTTTTGTCAGTAGCAAGGAGTGGAGAGATATGAAGACACACATTTCAAGTTTCCAGAGTCAAATCCTATCACTCTCTTCCATATTTCATGCTAGGTTTGGATCTAACTGAGTTATGGCACTGGATCTCTTACCACACCAGCAGAACCTGGAGCAAATTTATGCACAATCATGGTCATGTGGTAAGGTTTACTCCTCTAATCATATATTTATTAGAAATGCCACATCTCAAGCAATTGAACCCAACAGAGTAATGCATTGAAGACCAGATCAATGAGAAACATAATTAGTTTAGTTTGAACATTTTAACTCTGTCCAACCATATGCAAAATGAGAGTACTATGTTAATTTTAAATACTATATTCTTGAGTATTTATACTTTAAGACAATCGAGTAGACTCAAGAGAAATTTCATTTAATATTTCCTCCAATTATTAAAAAAATTGTTTGAATGATTTTAGAAGGATCTTGAGAAAGAAAATCTTTAATAATGAGTTAAACACTCAGGCTAGGGTTATTATTTAGAAATAAAATAGTGAATTCAGAAGGGCCGAAGGGTTGAGATAGTTCTGGGGGCATGGGGAAAGGTGGGAGGGAGGTCAGCTGGGGTCTTCTGATTCTCCTTCAGCCAAAGTCATTCAGGAAGTTCACCTACTAGTGTATCTGGAGAGAGATTTCCACCATATTACAAAAATATAGACAGAAAGACTTCAGAGTTAATGGTAACCAGTAGAGTAGTCTAAGATCTCCTGTGAAGACATTGTCTGGAAGACAACGGGCAGACGTTTCATATGATACCACTGTGGGCCCCTAAGAAGCGTGTTGTTTTTAACACTCCATGGGATGAAATACAGATGCTTCTGCATGCTTGTCAAGTGCTCTACCCCTGAGCCCCAGCTCCAGCGCCAGCCCTACTATTATTTTTAACTGTGAAGAAAACCCAAAGCTTTATCCAGTAGGGGTGTTCATGTGTGAAACCTTACATTACTCAGGCAGAGAAAATTACCTGGATGATTTCACTGGAGAATAAATCAGTAATCTGGAATGATTTAGCATGGGACTAATGACACTTTATATCATTTTAAGTACAGTTAAACTTCTTAATTACAGACACTCTAGAGACTTGGAAGAATTGCTACAATAATGGCATGTCATTAATTCTGAGGAAACACAGCTTCCTAGCCAACACCTGCTACATCTATACAGTTGCCGGGTTAATATGGAGTCTTAGAAATTGGTAGTTTCCCTGTTCTTAAACTGCAAAAGAACTTCCAAAATCTCTACCCAGCTGCATGGAAGCTATCAAGATTCATTTCAGTGCTTCATACTTGAGGCCCACATTTTATAACTTTTGGGGTTGAGAAAAGTCAGAATGAGTATCACGTGTTAGTCATGGAATAGGTAGAGAGGCTGACTCAGAGAGAGCTGCGGGCTGTGAAAATGAATCTTTTATGAGAAGTAATATGTGTTCGGCACAAGGTGAGAGAACAAAAAAAAAAATAAAATAAAAGATGCCATTCCCCATATAGCTTTGTCACTTCCCACTACCAAAGTGGAGCAAATAGCAATATCCTCTCTTTTTATCATCTCATAGCGTTTGGCAACTAAGAAATATATTTAAGCTCATTTTCTTGGGCTCTGATTATATTATTTGTGCCTTTAACTATGAAAGCATTCCAGTGTTTTGGCCCTTCAGATTCAGTCAGAATTCTGCTTTAGCCAGCCAACTGCAATATTGTATAGTTATTAGATTCTCACTGCTACATAATGTTTCCATGTTCTTTTTTGTAAACATGGTGATCAAAATGGCTAATAATTGTGTAGCAATTGGTAGTCTCATCATGGGCTTTCCATGGATTATCCAAGTATTATGCAACCAACTAATCCAGACTATAAATATTTTTTTTTTTTTTTGTATATTCACAACTTAGGTACAGGATGGAAAATAAAGTATTGGCTATTACATGATTGTCAATGGCTACTTTGAATGTAGAAACTTATTTATTTTACTATTAAAATAGATTCTTCTCTCATACAATATATCCTGGCCACTGTCTGCCCTCCTTCCCTCCTCCCAGCTACCCCCAACTTCTCCTCTCCCTTGATCTACTCTCTCTCTCTCTCTCTCTCTCTCTCTCTCTCTCTCTCTCTCTCTCTCTCTCTCTCTCCCTTTAGAAAAGAGCAGGCATCCAAGAAACAACCAAACATGATAAAACAGGACAAAATAAGACAGGCAAAAGCCCTCATTTTGAGGCTAGAGAAGGCAACGCACTTGGAAGAAAGTTCCAAGAGCAGGGCCAAAGAGTTTTTGTCTTTTATTTTACTTCTGAATGTGTGTGTGTATGTGTGTGTGTGTGTGTGTGTGTGTGTGTGTGTGAGAGAGAGAGAGAGAGAGAGAGAGAGAGAGAGAGAGAGAGAGAGAGAGAGAGAGAGAGAGAGAGGGGGGCAGGGGAGGGGGGGAGTGTATGTACACAACATATGTATCCACAAAGGCCAGAAGTCGTCAGATCCCATGAGGACGCAGTTAAGGAGACTCACGAGCCACCTGATGTGGGTCTTGGACTGAACTTGGGTTCACTACAGTAGCAGGATGCACTCATGACTTCTGAGTCTCTGACACTTACTTGTTCCTTATTCTACGTTTTATGCAAGAAAGACTATGAGTGTGACCAGTTAATAAACAATGTTTTGTAATATGCAAACTCCATCATAATGCCTTTTCAAATTTGATTCGGAATATCTTCTACTGAATTAAGGTTAGTAGCCTATAGCATGCCAAGTAGCCTATATATCTTCTTTTGCTTCTTTTTTTTTTAGAGTTACTCTTTTGTTTTATTTTTATGAAGCAATTATCACTTTAATACTAAAACTAATCAGCAAACTGGAAGACTGTGATTTGGGGAAATTTCCAGGTTGCAGAAAGGAACGATAAAGCAGAAGGGAAAGTCATACTGATGAGAGCATTTTGAATTTAATAAAATGGGTGGGCTTTTTTCTCTAAGTAAGAAAAAGGATAGCCCATCTAAACTCATAGAACAGTCCATAAAAAGCTCTTTCAAAAACCAAAAATATGTTCTCCACATTGAACTTCATGAAATTATAGAACACAAGGAACAAACAGTAAATGTGATTTAGAACTCGGTGAACAGAGAGCTAGCCTTTCTAAAAGAACTGATCATGGTGACCACACAAGCCAGAATCCATGATTTAGTGGAAAGGAGTAACATCTTCAGTCAACCCTAAATTCCACTTCCTATGAATGTCTTCTCAAAGGTGCAATCAAGATAAATACACATCCAGAAAATCACAGAGAGACACAAATGAAGCTGCTCCCTTGAAACATTATGGATCTATGAGTGTATTCTTTTATTCCCTGGGAATTTACATACTTCAGGGAAATATTACATACCCCCTTTCCCACCTGTTTTCACTGGTATCTCATGTTATATTAAGTAGGTCTATTATAGTATAGTTCTTCTCCCAATTTGTTTTCTGGTTGTTATATGTAAAACTTAACCTTCATCTGGCAATGGAACCCAGCTGTAGAATGTTTGCCTAAAACGAAGGTCTTGTATTTGTTCCCCAGAGGATAAGAAATAAATAAAAAACAATGAACAAATAAAAATTAACTTCAGAGTGTGTGTGTGTGTGTGTGTGTGTGTGTGTGTGTGTGTTGCTGAGAACTGAACCCCTGACTAACACACGAAAGGCAAGTGCTCTACCACTATATTAATCAAATTCTGTGTTGATTTGGCCTAAGTTAGAGTCATTTGGGAACAAAAGAACTTCAACTGAGAATATACTTTCTTCACTTTGGACTGAAGAAAAGTCTGTTGGTCATTTTCTTGATGTGGAAGAGTCCATCCCATTGAGGGTGATAGCTCCCCTAGAGAGCAGGTTTGTAGGCAGTGTTGCTTTGTGCTCTCCATTTACTGCCCCCAAGTTCCCATATTAGTCCTGTCCTGGCTTCCTTTGCAGATGAGCTGTAACTTATATGGTGAGATAAACCCTTTCCTCCCGAGTTCCTTTTGGTCAATATTTGATCAGGGCAACAGAAAGCAAAGTAGGAAAACAAATAAGTTAAGTTCCCATCTCTTTTCCATTCTTTATTTGGAGACAGGGTTTCCAGACAGGCCTTGAATTTGTTCTCCTGGCCTCTGAAGTAACAGTGGTTCTAGGACCTTTACATGAGACCTGACCACAGTGGTTTTTTTTACTCAAAAACTCTCAAGGTTTTGCTTTCCAATAACATCAAGACTCAAAAAAAATTGTTCAAAATATCTTAAATATTCTGATAATTGCTTTGGTTTGTGGATTACATATTTCTCTTGCATATTTTTTAACTGCTGCTTCTATCACTTTAAAAATATCAGAAGGATCATAGTGCACATGTTCTACAGAAAGAGGCTGGTAGGAGGCATTTGTTAGCATGTCTTTTGCTATCACGATCTAAGCAGCTCGTCCTTGAGTGTCCTATGATTTCTGGCATAATTTCTTACAAATATACTACAGGAAGAAAAGCCTATTCTGATTAATTCAACAGAATGAATGGTATTCCCCACAAACTACAAATTGTCTCTTGTAGTCTATGTTGAATGTTACAGGTTAGTGGAGAAAGGGAGGTTGTCAGCCATTGGGATTCAAAAAAAGAAAGGAAGGAAGGAAGGAAGGAAGAAAGAAAAAAAGAAAGAAAGAAGGAAGGAAGGAAAGAAAGTAGGAAAGGAAAGGAAAGGAAAGAAAAGAAAAGAAAAGAAAAAATAGTTCGCTTTTAACAGGGATGACTTGGAAATGAAGATTCAGTGTTTTTGTTTTGTTTGCTTTTGTTTTGGAGTTTATCTGATTATACATTTATTCTTGGAATCCTGTTCACATATGATAGACTACAAAACTGAAAGGGTTCTCTTCAGAATCATGAATTAAAAAAAAAAAAAACCCAGCTTAACATTACATCTAATGAGTCTCTCAAATAGATAAGACAGTAAATTAATTGCCAGAGTTGTGTGATAGCCAGATTTCCATCACTGTGCCAAGACCCCTGAGAAAATAAAGTACCTATGAGGGAGAGGGTTCTACGTTGCTTTAACGTTTCAGATGAATCTGGTCATGGTTGCTCAGATCCATTGCTCTGATTATGTTATATATAGTGTACTATGAGGAACATGGGGTATTGGAGGCTTGTTCACTTCACAACAGCCAGGAAGCAAATGGAAAGACGGGGTCTAGGACGTCAGAAATCCCTTCAGGAAGACATTTCCAGTAATAGGACTTAATTCCTCAAAGCCATACTTCCTACCAGTTTCAGTACCTCTTTTTTTGAACATTTTTTATTTTATTGGTTATTTCTTATTTACATTTCAAATGTTATCCCCTTTTCTGGTATCCCCTACAGAAACATGCTATCTCCCCCTGCTTCTATGAGGTTGCTCCCCCACCCACCCATACACTCCCTCCCACCTTCTGGCCCTGAGGGGTGGGGGAAGGGAAAGTCATCGAGCCTTGACAGGACCAAAGGCCTCTCCTCCCACTGAAGCCCAACAAGGCCGCCCTCTGTTACATATGTGTCTGGAGCCATAAGTTTATCCCTGTGTACTCTTGGGATGGTGGTTTAGTCCCTAGTAGCTCTGGGGGGTTCTGGTTAGTTGATATTCTTATGGTGTTGCAAACCCCTTCAGTGCTTTTCCTAACTCCTCCATTGGGGATCCCATACTCAATTCAATGTTTGGCTGCGAGCATCCACCTCTGTATTTATCATGCTCTGGCAGAGCCCCTCAGGTGATACCTATGTCAGTCTCCTCTCAGCATGCACTTCTTGGCATGAGCAATATTGTCTGACTTTGATGACTGTACATGGGATGGATCCCCGGGTGGAGCAGTCTCTGGATGGCCTTTCCTTCAGTCTCTGCTCCACAATTTGTCTTCATATTTCCTCCTGTGAATATTTTGTTCCCCTTCTAAGAAGGACTGAAGCATCCATATGTTGGTTTTCTTCTTGAAGTCATGTGGTCCATGAATTGGTATTCTGAGCTTTTGGGCTAATATCGACTTATCAGTAAGTGCATACCATGTGTGTTCTTTTGTGACTGGGTTACCTCACTCAGGATGACATTTTCTAGTTTCATCCATTTGCCTAAGAATTTCATAAAGTCGTTGTTTTTAATAGCTGAGTAGTACTCCATTGTCTAAATGTACACACTTTCTGTATCCATTCTTCTGTTGAAGGATATCTGGGTTCTTTCCAGCTTCTGGCTATTATAAATAAGGCTGCTATGGACATAATGGATCATGTGTCCTTGTTATACATTGAAACATCTTCTGGGTATATGTCCAGGAGAGGTATAACTGGGTCCTCAGGTAGTACTATGTCCAATTTTCTGAGGAACCTCCAGACTGATTTCAAGAGTGGATGTACCAGCTTGCAGTCCCACCAACAATTGAAGAGTGTTCCTCTTTTTCCATATCCTTGCCAGTATCTGCTGTCACCTGAGTTTTTGATCTTAGCCATTCTGACTGGTGTGAGGTGGAATCTTAGGGTTGTTTTGATTTGCATTTCCCTGAAGACTAAGGATGTTGAACATTCCTTTAGGTACTTCTCAGTCATTCAATATTTTTTAGTTGAGAATTCTTTGTTTAGTTCTGTCCTCCATTTTTAAAAAGGCTTATTTGATTCTTAGGAGTCTAACTTCTTGAGTTCTTTGTATATGTTGTATATTAGCCCTGTATCAAAAGATCTATCAGATCTTTCCCCAATATGTTGGCTGCCATTTTGTCCTATTGACAGTGTCCTTTGCCTTACAGAAGCTTTGCAATATTATGAGGTCCCATTTTTCAATTCTTGATCTTAAAGCATAAGCCATTGGTGTTCTATTTAGGAAATGTTCCCCAGTACTCATGTGTTCGAGGCTCTTCTCCACTTTTTCTTCTATTAGTTTGAGCGTATATGGTTTTATTTGGCCATCCTTGATCCATTTGGACTTAAGCTTTGAACAGGGAGGGGGGAGGATAAGAATGGATTGATTTGCATTCTTTTACATACTGGCCTCCATTTGTGGAAATGCTGTCTTTTATCCATTAGATGGTTTTAGCTCCTTTGTCAAAGATCAAGTGACCATAGGTGTGTGAGTTCATTTCTGGATTTTCAATTCTATTACATTGATCTACCTGCCTGTCTCTGTCCAATACCATATAGATTTTTGTTTGTTTGTTTGTTTTGTTTTTGTTAGTTAGTTTGTTTTGTTTTTTTTTGTTTGTTTGTTTGTTTTCATCACTATTGCTCTGTAATACAGCTGGAGTTAGGGATGGTGATTCCCCCTGACTTCCTTTATTTTTGAGAATATTTTTTTTTGCTATTCTGTGTTTTTTGTTATTCCAAATGAATTTGCAAATTGCTCTTTCTAACTCTGAAGAAGAATTGAATTGGAATTTTGACGGAGATTACATTGAATTTGTAGTTTGCTTTTGGCAAGATGGCCATTTTAACTATATTAATCCTCCTAATCCATGAGCATGTGAGGTCTTTCCACCTTCTGATATCCTCAATTTCTTTCTTCAGAGACTTGACATTCTTGTCTTACAGATCTTTCACTTGCTTGGTTAAAGTCACACTGAGGTATTAATGTTATTTGGGACTATTGTGAAGGGTGTCATTTCAGTAATTTCTTTCTCAGCCTGTTTATTCTTTGAGTAGAGGAAGGCTACTGATTTGTTTGAGTTAATTTTGTATGCAGCCACGTTGTTGAAGTTGTTTATCAGCTGTAGGAGTTCTCTGATGAAATTTTTGGTGACACTTAAGTATACTATTATGCATCTGCAAATAGTGATACTTTGACTGCTTCCTTTCCAATTTGTATCCCTTTGACTTTTTTTGTTTTCCAATTGCTCAGGCTAGGATTTCAAGTAGTATATTGAATAGGTAGGGAGATAGTGGGCAGCCTTGTCTAGTCCCTGATTTCAGTGGGATTGCTTCAAATTTCTCTCCATTTAGTTTGATGTTAGCTACTGGTTTGCCGTATATTGCTTTTAAGATGTCTAGGTATGGGCCTTGAATTCCTGATTTCCTCAAGACTTTTACCATGAAGGCTTGTTGAATTTTGTGAAATGTGCTTTCTCAGCATCTTATGAGAGGATCGTTTGGCTTTTTTCTCTCAGTTTGTTAATGTAAGGGAGTATGTTGGTGGATTTCCATATATTGAACCATCCTTTCATCCCTGGGATGAAGCCTACTTCATCATGATAGATGATTGTTTTGATGTGGTCTTGGATTTGGTTTGTGAGAATTACATTGAGTATTTTTTCATCAATAATCATGAGGGAAATTGTTCTGAAATTCTCTTTCTCTGTTGGGTCTTTGTGTGATTTAGGTATAAGCTTAATTGTGGCTTCATAGAACAAATTGGGTAGTGTTTCTTCTGTTTCTGTTTTGTGGAATAGTTTGGAGAGTATTGCTATGAGGTCTTCTATGAAGGTCTAATAGAATTCTGCACTAAACTCAAATGCTTCTGTGCTTTCTTTGGTTGGGAGACTTTTAATGACTGCTTCTATTTCTTTCAGTATTATGGGTTTAAATGGTTTATCGGATCTTGGTTTAACTTTGGTACCTGATATCTATCTAGAAAATGGTCCATTTCATCCAGATTTTCCAGTTTGGTTGGGTATAGGCTTTTGTAGTAGGATGTGATAATTTTTTTAAAAATTTCCTCAGATTCTGTTGCTGTTTCCCTTTTCCCTTTTCTGATTTTGTTGATTTGAATATTGTCTTTGTGCCCTCTGGTTAGTCTGGCTAAGGGTTAATCTATCTTGTTGATTTCTCAAAGAACCAACTTCTGGTTGTGGTGATTCTTTATATAGTTCTTTTTGTTTGTACTTGGTTGACATCAGCCCTGAGTTTATTTCCTGCTGTCTACTCTTCTTGGGGCGTATTTACCTCTTTTTGTTCTAGACCTTTTACGTGTGCTGTCAAGCTGCTAGTGTATGCTCTCTAGAGTTTCTTTTTGGAGTCATTCAGATCTATGAATTTTCTTACTAGCACTGTTCACTGTGTCCTTTAAGATTGGGTATGCTGTGCCTTCATTTTCATTAAATTCTAAAAAGCCTTTAATTTCTTTCTTTATTTCTTCCTTGACCAAGTTATCATTGAGTAGATCATTATTTACCTTCCATGTGTAGTGGGCTTTCTATCATTTTTGTTGTTATTGAAGATCAGTCTTAGACTTGGTGATCTGATAGGATGCATGAGATTATTTCAATCTTCTTCTCTTGAGGCCCATTTTGTGACCAATTACATAGTCAGTTTTGGAGAAGGTACCATGAAGTGCTGAGAAGAAGGTATATTCTTTTGTTTTCGGATGAAATGTTATATAGATATTGTTAAATCCATTTGATTCATAACTTCTGTTAGTTTCACTATGCTTCTGTTCAGTTTCTGTTTCCCTGATCTGTCCATTAATGAGAATAGTGTTGTGAGGTACAATATGTGCTTTGAGCTTTAGTAAAGTTTCTTTTATAAATGTAGGTGCCCTTGTATTTGTAGCACAGAAAATCAGAATTGAGAGTTCATCTTGGTGTATTTTTCCTTTGATGAGTATGAAGTGTCCTTCTTTATCTTTTTTTTATAACTTTTGGTTGAAAGTTTATTTTATTGGATATTAGAATTGCTGCTCAAGCTTGTTTCTTGCAACCATTTTTTGGAAAATTTCTTCCCAGCCTTTTGCTCTGAGGAAGTGTCTGTCTTTGTCACTGAAATGTGTTTCCTGTATGCAGCAAAATGCTGAGTCCTCCTTACATATCCAGTCTGTTAGTCTACGTCTTTTTATTGGGGAATTGAATCCATTGATGTTGAGAGATATTAGGGAACAATGATTGTTGTTTCCTGTTATTTTTATTTTTAGAGGTGGCATTATAATTGTGTGGCTATCTTCTTTTCGGTTATTTGAAATTAGATTATTTTCTTGCTTTTTCTAGGGTATACTTTCCCTCCTCATTTTGGAGATTTCCATCTATTATCCTTTTTAGGGCTGGATTTGTGGAAATACCCTGTGTAAATTTGGTTTTGTCATGGAATATCTTAGTTTCTCCATCTAAGTTAATTGAGAGTTTTGCTGGATATGGTAGCCCAGACTGGCTTTTGTGTGCTCTTAGGTTGTGTATGACATCTACAAGGGTCTTCTAGCCTCATAGTCTGTTGAGAAGTCTGGTATAATTCTAAGAGGCCTGCCCTTATATGTTACTTGACCTTTTTCCCTTACTGCTTTTAATTTTCTTTCTTTGTTTAGTGCATTTGGCGTTTTGACTATTATGTGACAGGAGGAATTTCTTTTCTGGTCCAATCTATTTGGAGTTCTATATGTTCTTGTATGTTCATGGTCATCTCTTTCTTAAGTTAAGAAAGTTTTCTTCTATAATTTTGTTGCAGATAGTCACTGGCCTTTAAGCTCGGAATCTTAGCTCTCTTCTATACCTATTAATCTTTGGTTTGATCTTCTCATTGTGTCCTGGACTTCCTGGATGTTTTGGGTTAGGAGGTTTTTTGCATTTTGTATTTTCTTTGACTGTTGTATCAATGTTTTCTATGGTATCTTCTGCCCCTGAGATTCCCTCTTCTATCTCTTGTATTCTGTTGGTGATGCTTGTCTGTGATTCCTGATCTATTTCCTAGGTTTTCTATCTCCATGGTTGTCTCCTTTGTGATTTCTTTATTGTTTCTATTTCCATGTTTAGATCCTGGATGGTTTTGTTCAATTCCTAAATCCTGTTTGGTTGTGTTTTCCTGTAATTCTTGAAGGAATTTTTGTGTTTCTTCTTTAAGGGCTTCTACCTGTTTGCCTATGTTATCCTGTATTTCTTTAAAGGATTTGTTTATGTCATTCTTAAAGTCCTCTATCATCATCATGAGATGTGATTTTTAAATCAGAATTTTGCTTTTCTGGTATGTTGCAGTATCCAGGACTTGCTGTGGTGGGAGAACTGGGTTCTGATGATACCAAGTGGCCTTGGTTTCTGTTGCTTAGGTTCTTGCACTTTCCTTTTACCATTTGGATGTCTCTGATGTTAGCTGGTTTTGCTCTCTCTGATAGTGGTTTGAACCTCCTGTAAGCCTGGGTGTCAACACTACTGGGAGACCAGCTATCTTCCAACCGAATTTGGTTACAAAGAGCTGTGGCACTGGGTCAGCTCTGGGTACAGATGGAAAAGGGAAGGATCCCATCCCAGACTGTTCCTTGGCTCCTGTATTCTGAGTGCTTCAGCCAGGTCCATCTGAGCAGAGGAGATGATCTCACCTGTGCTTTCAGGTGTGTCAGCGCTCCTGGGAGACTAGCTCTCTCCCAGCGGCATCTGGGTACACAGAGCTGTGGCACAGGGTCAGCTCCGGACACAGACTGAAACCGGAAGACTCCAGTGCCTCTTAATATCATCACAGACTAGATGCTGAATCATTGATAGGTGGGACTCTGGGGGACATGTATTAAAACCAGGATGGGATTTAAATCTGTATCAGACCACAGAATCTAAAAAAAGAAGAGGTTTTAGGTGGTTTTGATAAAGAATTCACTCTTAAACTCATGCTCATCAATTTTGAACAATTTTCTATTGTGAAAAATTCACAGTAGAAGTCTAGAGATGGCTGTGCAGTTACCACTTACCATTCCAAACTCAAAAGCAAGACTCTTCTGCCATTTAGAAAAACAAATGGTCATTTCAAGGTTGTTCTTAGACTGTGCTTTTAGCTTGAAATTTAAAACTTGTTCCTGTGATTTCTAATTTTTATTCTCTCAGGTAGATCCTTGTTGCCTTCCCATAGACTATTCAGAGAGGGTTTACAGTGAATTTTGTCTTACTCTGTGTTAAGTGGAATTACTGTGGGTGTGTGTGTGTGTGTGTTTGTGTGTGTGTGTGTGTGTGTGTGTCCATGTGTGCATACAGGCATGTGTGAGCATGTATGCCGTAGATGTGAGTGGAAATGTATATTGCTGAAGATACAAAAAGGTACCTTTTCGCTTTGTTTTCTTGATCTCTTTAACTACCTACAAATACCTATGAACACTCCCAACCATCACTTCTACTGTTCAATCAAAACCCCAATCCAGTTATCTTCTAGATCCCATCCAGCCCAGCCCCAACCAATCTGTGCTCTAGCCATGGCATTAACGGAATATATTAAGTTGCTTGCAAAGCTTCATTCACCATAATCAGAAAAAGATGCCAAGCCAGCACATTTATCACAGTGACTGTGTAGTGTGTAGGTGAGGCACTCCAAAGGGAGAAGATTCCTTTGATTAAGTTAAGACAAACTATAATGGATGAGAGCTCTTCGCGGGTCCAATAAATCACCAGAGCCTTTCTAAGCTGGCAGACATAAGAATCGTTGGTAAATTAAAACTTACCGGAGTAAGTATGCTGAGGCCTCTAATGTGTCTTTTGCAGAGGCCCTTCTGCAGAGGCAAGCCAGAAAAGGAAGCAGAAGCAGTCTTGAGATATTTGTAATTGATGACAGCAAAGTTGCGTGACCCATTACATGTATCCAGGGCTATGCTTTAATGAACCTGGGTCTCTTTTAATTGTGGGACATGGCGAAAGCCACGAGGCACACTGTTAATGGCTATGACATGACAATGAGGGATCATTCTGGCATTGGGATCATTCCGTGAGAGGATCCAAAAGGTAGCCTTTGAAGTAAAGAAGTAGGAGCCTTTTTGTCTTGGTTTTCTCCACATCTTTAAGTCTCTAGAATTTTTTTCCCTGGGATTCTGAGACCATGAATAAAATATGAGTACGTTCTATTTCTTTTTCCTTAATGAGAGATTGCCCAGGATGCTAGGACATTCCCTACACAAAGAAAGTCACGAACTGGATTTATTAACTCTTAGCAAATGTTTGTTCGATGCTGAGTAACGAGGAGGTTTGCAGGTACAGCAAGATAAAAGACTTCGCCACTTCATGTTTATCCTTTGGGTAATAAAACAAATTGGCGAGTTTGTATTTTCCTGTTGGAAATGCATAAGGTCACAAGAGATGAGGGTAAGGGGGAGGTTAACTGGCAAAAAACACTTGCCTGTAAGCAGGGTGCCAAGAGTGAAAGGTCACAGACAGATGAAATATCTTAAACCATACCCAGGGCTGCCGCAATGTGAGGCCCCGGGGAAAGAAATTGTATTTAATGAAAGTAGTGCCCTGGGACTTGCACTGACTGACATGTAATGCATCCTGTGTTTGGAGGACTTTCTGAAGATCCAGTCAAATAATAGCCCAGCTCCCCCGCCCCCTGCCACTGTACACTCTTGACTGCTCTGTTGGGCACCGCCCCACCCTCCTTTTGTATTCTGCTGCTTTACCCCATTTCCTCTTTCACCTCTCCCTGCAGAGAAAAACTTCTTGTTTAGGAGTCAAAGGGTACAGTTAGGCTTGGGGATCCTGGAAAGTATGGCCTTTGAATGATTGATTATCTCTGCCAAATTCAGGGAGTGTAGACCTGCCTTAAACTTCAGTTTCCTACCTTCTTTTGTTGACACAAAATAAGACTCTTCTGGTCCTTCCTTCCTTCTTTCCTTCCTTCCTTCCTTCCTTCCTTCCTTCCTTCCTTCCTTCCTTCCTTCCATTCATTCATTCTTTCTTTTGTTCCTCCTCTTCCTCCTCCTCTTCTCCTTCTTCATCTTCTTCTTCCTCTTCCTCTTCCTCCTCCTCCTCGTCCTCCCTTAGATACTGAATTATGAGGGAACTATACAGATAGGATTCTATGCCAGTTCATGAGTATTTCATAAACTATACAGCTACAGAATTCATTCCCTCCGGATGACTAGTAGGACAGTGTGGTTGAGAGTCCTACTAAGGTAGAGGACAAAGGCCAAGAACACTCATAGCAACCTCACTGTCTGCTCTGGGAACAATCGCCTCTGGGAATATCTATTCCACCTTGCATCAGTCCAGGCAAGTTCAAACTCAAAGGAAAACTCCCAATTGACTGCTTTTCCTGGAAGCAGAATAGGCCTTGGAGTGGCAGACTGGATGATGATTGTCACTAGAGTAGGAAAATGAAAGGTGGATGGAAGAAAACAAATGGAAATGGAAAGGGGAGATGGTGGGGCTGGGAAGAGAAATGAAAAGACAGCAGCAGTTGCAGAATTACATGATGAGGATGGAGAGAACTGTAGAAGAGGGGAGATAGTGGGAGAAATTGAGCTGAATACAGTTTGTTTAAAACAGAGTAGACAATGCTTGGGAGAAGTAAGTGTAAGAAAAGAGGATTGGATTGGATTTCAATTATCTCTCTAGTTTGTATGTCCTCTACAAACTACTACATTCACATTGGACCAAAAGAACCTTTTCATTCTGTGTCTGGAAGAACAGGGTGGTGGCTTGAATATGCTTGGCCTAGGGAATGGCACTATTTAAAGTCCTTGTTGGAGTAGATGTGGGCCTTGTTGGAGGAATTGTGTTACTATGGGCATGGGCTTCAAGACCTTTATCTTAGCTGCCTGGAAGTTAGTCTTCTCCTAGAGGCCTTCAGATGAAGATGTGGAACTCTTAGTTCCTCCTGTACCATGCATGCCTGGATGCTGATGATAATTGACTGAACCTCTGAACCTGAAATCCAGCCACAATTAAATGTTGTCCTTATAAGAGTTGCCTTGGTCATGGTGTCTGTTCACAGCAGTAAAACCCTAACTAACACAGACATTAAGTCCAGAAAGTCCTCACAGGAAGAGGTGTGGTACATGCTAAATCTCTGATGAAAACTTTGAAGAAAGATACACAGATCATGGCACCTTCAAGTTGGAGAGACCATTGACTGTGGCTGAATCTGGTGTGGTCATTCTGTACTTGTGGAAGCCAAGGTCTAGAATAGAGGAGGGTTGGTATAGTGTCCAAACAGCTTGTTACTGGGAGGCAGCTGGGATTTGAACCTAGGTTCTCTACTGGCCTGTCATATCAACTTCTATAGCTGCTGCCAGAGCTGACCATTTATTCTTTATTGCAGGTGCCTAGTCCCTGACAGTGTCCTGGGCTTCTGCCAGCTGCTCACTGCTCACAGCTCAGACATTAGAAACAATGAGGGCCATAAGAGGTTTCCAAGCAGGGGAGAGAGGTAACAATAACCTACTTGGCAGAGAACCATTGTAGCAGCTGAGTGTAGTGAGCAGACCATAAAGAGATCATAATGCCATACAGAACTGATACATTATTTGTGTGACTCTGACAAACCCTGGGAATTCATGGTCCTGGTTTTCTCACGCAAAAAAAATGATAGTATTGGATGGCCTCGCACACCTTTAGCATTGTATCAGGTTGAACCACACCTGCCATTTGCTATGGTAACAGTTAACATTACTTAATTGCAGCATCTGGCAGGCTACAACATCCTTGTCATTATTTCACTCACTGTTAGCCACATAGGCATGGAGGGAAACTGGCCATTTCACAAACAAATCATTGAAAACTAGCAATTTTAGCAGCTTGCCAGAGCCTGGACTGTGGGCTCAAGATGGGCACCCACACATGTCTGTCTGAATCCACTGTCTTTGATTAATGACTATTCGTCAAGGCAATAAACTTCAACGGCAAAAAAAATTTACAGAAACTCTCCACAAATTTCCCCAGCTTCTACCAACTAATAGGAATACCATCCCAGAGGTTCTGAGGGAAATAGTTCAGCGTTTAATTGAAGGCAAAGAAATAACAGTCAGCTAATACTGTCATTGGTGACATAGTTGGCACGAAGAAAAGCTAACTCCTTAATTGTTTCAGATCAGTTGCGCTCTTGCTTTATGTTTTAAAAGATGTCATTTCAAAGAAAAGGTCATCTCATGGCAGAATTTACCCTTTAAAATCAAGTTGATAATAGCCCATTATAGAAAGAAAGGGGTCAATAATGAGAATTTGGAAGATAGTTAGTTCTTGTCATATAAGAAGACAGAAGAGCCCTTCTGAAGGAGGAAAAAAAATGTTACATAGAAAATACCATTGTGATATTCTCAGAGATGTTGTGTGGGCTTATAGTCATAGAGCTGTCTGAGTTTTCCTTTTATTTTAACGGGAGTTTTTAAATGTTTCATTAATACAGGTTTGGGGATATTGAATAAAGACATGAGAGACCTTAACCAGAATTTATCATTGGAAGTTTTAACTTTATATCCACACGTGATACAAGAAAGAGGAGCAGAAATGTTGCTATAAGCTATAAGTATTGATAGCTCTCTGACAGGAGGTGCAATAGTGAGCCTGTCTGAATGATCAGTCTGAAGGAGGATACCTGCTTAGGACAGCGTTTATCCAGACGGCCTTCTTTGAATTTCCCTTCTTTTGCTAGGAAAGAATCCATAAATCAAATCACAGCATTAACAAACAGGACTTTGTTTTTTGTGACAACCCTCCCTTAAAGATTTCCAGATATAGTTACTGATTCCTGTTAAACAATTAGTCTCAGTCAGATGGTACATAGTAATGTTGCGGCAAGTCCAAAAGTACAACCAAACATTAGCCATGTTAATACCAATGCTGGGGGCTGGGGGGTAGTACCCTTACCTACTAGATAAAGGTAGGTCTAGATAGTAAGCAAAACAACGAAATGAGAAAAGCATCAGGTCCTATAACACATACTCACTCGGGGCTTCTGTATATCAGACCCTGGGCTGTAAACGTAAGGTCACCATTTCCCAAGCTCCATCTGAATATTGCATTGAATGATATTATCTGTCACTCATGACCTATTGGAACTCAAGCATTTGACTGATAAGGGGAAACCTCTTGTACTTTTAGCCATCCTTTTAACACCAGCTATTCTTTTGATCATTTAAGTTAGGTTCTTAGTATTTATGTCTCTGTGTGTCTGTGTATCTGTGTTTAATAGGTGAGTATGCATAAGTGTTCGCATGTGTACAATACATGGGCCATTGCATATGGCTTTTGTTTTGTGAGTTCTTGGATGAACCCAGGTCATCAGGCTTGAGCTGAAGTACTCTGACCTACTGAGAGTGTCCCAAATTTATGTATCTTAGTTAAAAAAAGA
This sequence comes from Rattus rattus, assembly GCF_011064425.1. NCBI lineage: Eukaryota > Metazoa > Chordata > Mammalia > Rodentia > Muridae > Rattus > Rattus rattus. Next base: position 171,147,400 of record NC_046154.1, on the reverse strand, counting down.
ACTCTCAGAACTAAGCAGTGTTTAGATAATGTCATCAGCAATGCTACCTTTTATCTCATTTCCATTTTCCTCTCATCAAGGTTTTCAGATTTAGGACATAAAAGGGACTTTTATGTTAACAAGATTGATACTTTTTCTCGATACCAAAATATTCATGAGTTTGATGTGTTGACTGAGCAGCAACTACTTTTGGGTCCTAAATTTAATTTTCTTTTCTTTCTTATTCTGTAGTAGTCAACCTGATTGTTTACTGGATGCTGACTTAGTCTCTGTGGTAGTTTGAATTCTTAGTGATAGGAAGAGGCACTTGTTAGAAGGATTAGGAGGTGTGGCCTTCTTGGAGGAAGTGTGTCAGTGGGGGTGGGCTTTGAGGTTTCCAAAGCCCAAGCCAGGTTTAGTATCTCTCTCTTCCCACTGCCTGTATATCTCAACGAAGAACTCACAGCTATTTCTCCAGCACAGGAGTGCCTGACTACTACCATGATTCCCACCACGGTAATAACAAATTAAATCTCTGAAACTGTAAGCAAGCCCCAAATGCTTTCTTATATAAGAATTGTCTTGATCATGTGTCTCTTCATAGCAAAAGAACACTGTTGTGTCCCCACCCCTTTATTATGTCCTACATGGTCCTTTCCGAGGCAGTTTACCTCGGTTTTGCTAGAGTGTACCTTCAAGTAACCAATTCAAAATCAGAAAGTGAACATTATAGAATTCTCTGATTTCAGAAAATGTTGGGATTTTACTCATACTTTCCAATTAATTTGATTAGGTAGAAAGCCCTAAGATTACATTTATTTCTTTGAATTTCTAGGACCTTGAGTGTTTTTGTTTGTTTGTTTTCTGTTTTTTGTTTTGTTGTTGTTAATTTTCTAGCACTTTCTATTTCCTCTTCTGTGTATGACTAGTCTTTTGTTAATTGTTAATTTGGATATTATGTAGCCCAAGCTACATAAATTAAATTCATTTTCCTATTACTTTAGTCTCCTGAGTTTTGTTGAGATGTTTTTACCTCTCACATTAACAAACTGTAGAAGATACAAGATGGTATTTATTTCTTTAGATTCTTTTGCTACTTGACATGTTCTTTCAGTAAAAACTCTTTCTCTTCAGTGCTAGGAATTTTTGGTCACTCTTATTCATTTTTTTATCATTTTAATTTTTATTTACAGTAATTTACATAGATCTATCGCCCTTTAATATAGTTCTCATGTTGTGATCACCCTGAACCATAAAATTATTTTTTGTTGCTACTTCATAACTGTAATTTTACTACTGTTTATTACAGTAATGTAAATATCTGATATGTGGGATGGTTGTAGGTGACCCCTGTGAAAAGTTCATTTGACCCTCCAGAGGGATCCAATCCATAGGTTGAGAACCACTGACTTAGATGTTAGTGCTCAACTCATTTGAATACATTCATTATTTCTTCACGGCTGAAACTAACATTGTAAATGAGTTTTATTTGTAAAAACAATAATAATAAAATGATTTCAGACCTCAGAAAGCCTTCTTCATAATCTCTTCCCACCATCTGCCAAGCCGCACCAGCCTTGCATCTAAAAGAAACATTAGATTTTCCCTTTTTTTTTATTTTTTCACTTTTACATAAATGAAATAAAGAAATGTCTTATTGTGGGTTTATAGTCTTTTTCTAGTTATATTTTTCACCCTTTTGATTAAACTCTTGAAGATTGGACTTTCTGTACTAATACTTTGTTCTCCTACTTTTTCTATACCCTTTTAGCTATACATACTGGAACATAGCCTTAACTTATTTATTAATACTTCACTTGGAGGTTACTATGGCTTGGTCTATAAAGGTTTCTCCTCCCCCATCCTAACATATGTGCCCTGGCCTTAAGCTGATGGTGCTCTTTTGAGAGTCAGTAGGACCTGCCTGCACAGGTGGGATACTGTGGTAGACTTTTGTAGGTCATAGTCTAAGCGCTGCTTCCAGTCACGTTCTCTGGTTCATCATAGGCTAAGATGTGGACAGCTCCCATTTCTATTGACATGGATTCAACTGCATCTGCTGAAATTCCACTCCGATGGCTTGAAACCTCCTGATTCTGTAATATTAAAAAACACTTGAAATTGTTTGGTCACAGTTGCTGGTCAGTTGCTTGGTCACACCAATGAATATGCTAGCTGTCTTAGTTAGAATTTCCTTTGCTGGAATAAAACATCATGACCAAAAGCAACTTGGAGAGGAAAGGGTTTGATTCAAGGTCCAGTTGTAGTCTATCATGGAGGGAAGTCAGGGCAAGGACTGAAGACAGGAACCTAGAGGCAGGAACTTAACAGAAACCAGGGAGGAAAAGGCGCTGCTTACTAGCTTGATCTTGTGACTTGCTCAGTCTGCTTTCTTACAGACCCTAGGATAACCCACATGGCATTACTCACAATGAGCTGGGCACTCCTGTATCAAGTACTGAGTAAGAAATTGCTGCAAGCTTGGTGACAAGCCAATCTCATAGATGCATAGTCTCAATTATAATTCCTTCTCAGATAATTCTAGATGGTATCAACTTGACAAACAGCAACCACACAAGAACAAACCAGGACAATAACTTACATAGGTCTTTTTTTACTAAGGTCTGTGTGCCTTTATTCTTATCTAGTGCACACACACATGCACACACACACACACACACACAGATGCAGACAGGCATGGTGCTGGAGATTGAATCCATGCCCACACACAGCATTCACTTTATACTGAGCTACCGCCCAAGTCCATTTATTTTGCCACTTATGCTATAAGTATAAATCTAGGATTCTGTCACAATAGACCCTAAACACAATGCAGAAAACAGAACCTTCTTTTCAACTCTTGGATAATTGAGCTGGAATGGATGGGGTAGCTGACATACCTGAAGCCATTCAGTAGCCCATGTCCAGTCCATTTTGTAGACATGTTATCCTCTTAGGCTGTTGTTGCCCTCCACGTGAGCTGTGATGGGTTATGGCCATGTCACACAGGAGAAAAGAGTAAATTCTAAGACTAGAGCTGCCTACAGAACTTCTTCTGACATTAAACAGAATATAATTTCTCCACCTATCAGGGCATGCTTGAAGGAAAAATACATCATCTGGCTGTGTGTCATCAGCAAGAGGCGATCTGCCACGCCATCCTGTACATGTAAAATTGATAAAATACCTTCTCTGCTTTCTGATCAAATAACTAGACGCTTGTTTTTCTTCTTACAATAATCTTCTTTTTGGTCATCATTTTCTTGTTGCATCTGCACGTGCATGCTGTTTCTGTTTTCTCACTTTGTATTGGAGTTTGTATTCATCAGCTCAGACTATAGTAATGAGCAATGTCTCAGTTTCTAGTAGATTACAAAAATATATAGTAACAGTCTGCTCTGAGTCAAGTGACGAGGTGAGGGGCTGCTTTATAATTGGTCCAGGATCTTGATTCTGAATATAATGAAGTCACAATGCTAGGTAATTCCTCAAAGTGCCTTGGGGTATTTTTTAAAAAACAAGTAGAATACATGCAGGCCAACATCACACGTGCACGCGCGCGCGTGAGCACACACACACACACCCACCATATGCACACACACACACAAACCATGTGTACACACACACACACACACATACCATATGCACACACACTCACATACACAAAGAGACCCACCCTACCTTTTAAAGTCCGTTCTACGTTCATACTTAGAGATGTTTATATCTCAGAAACATGGACCTAGCATTCCTAGACATATTGGATTTCACTCTGAGAGAATTTATGCCTTTATTCTCATCCTCCACAGAACACCTTTGAGTTTCAGCCCTGCACATTTTACAGGGAAATGCCAAGCCATAAAGAAACTAACTTCTTGGCTATGGGTCACGCAACAACGTCTGCTCCTGTATATCCTCTGGACTGGAAATATCTCTTGGCAAGAAAATAGTCGAGTTACTGGCCTCTTCACAAGAGAAAGAGCCACGGGTAGCTTATGTCTGGAATAAAAAACCCAGTGTACAACAGATTGTCCCCAGTGCTGGTGAGCCGTGGGCAGTGACAAATGAAGCCTTCTCAGGCTGGCTGGGCCTTGTACCTTACTTGTGTGTTGAACAGGCCATAGCTGTAGCTGAGAGTCCCTAAGGCACGGTGCCCAGCTAATCCTTAGTGTCTGTGCCAAGACTGTCAGGACAAAGGGTCCTATTGTTGTGGCACAGTAGGGTTGTGGGTACCGGTATACTCGGAGCTGGAGGGAGACCACCAACCCATTGACTGAAATGCTTTTCCCCAACCCCTTCCCCAAGTGGAAATCAATGTCTGGCATTTAGTATTCATGAGCAATACCAATCTTGATGTGCACGTATTTGTGAAGCAGGAAAAATGGGTAAGGCAAGCAGACTTTTCTCCCGAATCTCAGATGAGTTACGAACACCCAGAAAAAAAATCAATTTAGTAAAATTTAATGGCTGATCCTGACTACCTTTTTAATTGGATGCTATGCTTAGTGATAACAGGTCAGATTTTCTTCATGCATTAAAAGAAAAAAAGAAGGAGGGGGAGGAGGAGGAAGAGGAGGAGGAGTAGGAGGAGGAGGAGGATGAAGAGGAGGAGGAGGAGGAATAAGAGGAGGAGGAATAGGAGGAGGAGGAGGAATAGGAGGAGGAGGAGAAAAAAATCAGGAATCAAGAGTCCCTGGAATTTCCTTCTAAATGGCCAGCCTCAGCACGACACGGTTGGCTCTTTCTCTTCGTTCTTTGCTAAATGATTCTCTTGGTGTTGGGCGGTTATTCTCTCAAACCGTTGCAGACCGTGCTCTTATTACTTTAATTCTCGGTAACCTGTTGGCAATTGCTACCAAATTGCTTCATGGATCAATTCTTCCCACATAGCCCATTACATTTTGCTTTTTTTTGTCCCGAGTAAGAAGTCACAAACACATTTAGTTACATTTGGTCAGCGGGCCATGGGCCTTTTTCAGACCTGCGTGCAATAGGCTCACATTATGATTTCTGAATGTCCTGTGTTTATGGGACTTTTTGATATTCAGCCCCACACCTTGCTGTTAGGAAAAGGTCTGTGGGGATTTATTGCTGGTATTTGCCCGAATACTTAACCAGGAAGAAGTGTACGTGCAGAAGCTGTATTTGTGAATTCCCAATTGTTATTTCGTAGATTATGAAATTAGTAATCTTTCCTGGCTAAATTACTATTTCTTTTATTCACTTGGCAATGAGCAGCTGGAATTTGGATATTTCCCTACCCACCAATTGTCTGCTGTTCGGGGACTTTCATTCACCAATGTTATGCTGCAGAAGTTAATATACCAGTCACATGCCTGGGCTCCCAGAAGCCACACTGTAAGGAATCGCCACAGGAGAACAATCTCAGCCTTGCCTACTAGAAGATAAGAAGCTACATGGAGAATAGACATGGATCCTAAGTTTCCATAAACCCATCTGACCTGGGTTCAAACTCCAGAAACAGCTAAGCCCAGCCAGAATTACTAACCCCTCAGCAAAGAAAACAATTTTTGATTCAAGCATGGAATTTGGAGATAATTTTTGATAGCACAAGTCATAATTGATAGAACTTGAGCGTCCTTGGCTCTTGTGGGACTCTCATGCCTTTACCTTGTAAATCTATCAGAAGGTGAGACATCCTTGCTGTATGCGTAGTTAGCAAATGGCCTATTACCTTGTTATTTATATCTGCAATGGTATGTAATACAACCTCCCTCTTAAAATGCTACAAACAGCCCCTCCTCCCAGATGTGATTTCAGCTGATTTCTTCATCCTTATATCGATCTCCTTCCATCCACAAACTGCTTCTAGATTTTATGGAAGCTTGATTTCCCAAATTTGTGATGGCTTCCTTTCCCCCATTTTCTTTGCTACTATTCCACTGACTGTAATGGCCTTCCTTGTTGCTGCATGGCAAAACCTACAGATCCCACAGTCTCAAGAGTTTTTCCTAAATACCCTAGCCAGAAGGCTTGACTTCCTTCTTTCCTGGAATGCTGAGTGACCTCTATGTCTCTCAGCAGTCACCAACGTCAGCCATCATAAATCTCTATTGCTTTATCTTCTGCAATGTTCTGCTATAGGATGCCATGACTACCATCCTCATCATAGAATTTCTGAGGTAAGACCCTTCGCTGTATACTTTCCAGATGCTAGCTCATTCATTCTTCTTAACTGTCCCATCTAGCAAGATTAGGAAGATTCAGTTTATAGATAAGATAGAACACAGAAAAACTAAATACTGGCCAAGGTCTCAAAGGTGCCAGGCAGAGACTATGACATTGAACATGATCTTCTATTCAGCTTCTTGGCTCTCCTCCAGAGCTTCCTGGGCAAGAACATTCAGTGTATATTAGATCAGTGGCTTGGGGAGAAGGTTGGCTGAGTATTGACCTCATATATTGGCCAAAGGTAGAATCTTGCCTTAGGGTAGTCATTTGAAGGAAAACAACTACGGAAGTTGGTTGGAGATGCTGTCCTGAGTAGTCAGTTTGTCACATGGAGATAGACCAGGGCTTGTTTCTTCATCTTTGCATCCCTGAGAAGACTCTAAAATACTTTATGAGTTATCACTGCCCAGTAGTGGCTATTATAGACAGTTAATAAATATCCTGTTGGTTTTGTTAATTATCTGAGAACAAAATGTGCCCCCTTCTTGTTGTAATGAATTTTTATCTGCTTAGCTTTGTCCATAAGGTCAACTGTGAGATAACCCAGAGTTTGGTGCTAATTGATCAGACTTCAATATGGCCACTGTTGTTGGGCCAGGTACTGCTGAGCAGTTTGGCAACACAGATTCTGAAAAGAGAAGGAGGAGTTTGGCTCTGTTGCTTATGGGATACCAGGGCTGCTTTATTTGTTCAGAAAGCCATGGATTGTTCTCCACATACATGCCTATAGGTATGATTTCCTTCTTAAAATTGTAAAACAGAAAGGACAAAATGGGCATCATTGTTTGTGGTTATTGAAAGGCAGGGACCAAAAGCATGTGGATTCTGTTTTTTAATTATGTGGTGCAGAAAGGAGACCCAAGTCTTCCAGGCTGCTATACTCCAGTCACGGACACTGGAAATTCTGTTACTCAGCCTTCTGTGTAGTTGTGATGTGGTGTCTACATGGCATACAAGGCTTAAACATATCATTCCAAGGTCATTAAGAGGCAGAATTCTTGACTAAACCAGTGTTTTTTTGTTGGAGAGTATCTTAGGTCCCTATCTGGCAAAGGTGTCTTAACTTGCTAGATTCTCAATGTGGTAGTTGTAGTCAACAGCGGACTCCATTTTACCCTAAGACATAGATGACCAGGGAAGGTTTCCAGCTGTTACATTTCTCACTACTAAAGTATCATATCAAATTTAGAAAATGCTGATACCCAAGTCCTTCCCTGATTTCTTTTTTCATATGTATATATATGTATATATATATGATATTTTTATTTACATTTCAAATATATTATTCCCTTTCCCAGTTTCCTGGCCTTAAGTCCCCTATCCCATCCCCATCCCCCTTCTTCTATGAGGGTGTTCCCCCTCCCCATCCACTCCCCCTTCCTGCCTCCCCACCCTGACATTCCCCTACAAGGGCTTCTCCTCCCCTTGGTGCCCAACAAGGCCATCCTCTACTAGATATGCAGCTGGAGCCATGGGTCTGTCCATGTGTACTCTTTGGGTATTGGTTTAGTCCCTGGGAGCTCTGGCCAGTTGGTATTGTTCTTATGCCTTCCCTGATTTCTATGAAGACTGGACCCTAGGGAAGCTTCAGCATATTGATGGCAAACACACCCATGATTTGCTTTGCTATACAAACACTTGCAGGATCTCTGAGGGCTGCCACTGTGCTAGGCACAGGGGAGAGATAGATCTGAATTCTACTTCCCAAAACTACTTCAAGGAAATGACTTAAAAACACCACAGCAGTAAGTAAAATACAGGGAGGCATAAGTCATAGTCCAGCCTGCTCCTCATTTTGTCTTTTATGCTCTTGCTCTGTGGGTTTCCTTAGTATTCTAGAATGGGCAGAGGTTATTCTACAGAGCTCCAACGATACATTTGGCTGCCCTTGTGCTACTGTAGTATAGAATACAGTTCACAGCTCTGTTCTCTCTGCCTTAATGGAATGCTACTCCTATTTCCCATCAAACAGAATAAAGTGCTCTCATTTCATTTGACAATGGAGACTTCCCTTCCTTGGAACATTCATCGCCCTACAGGTAAGTGATTACTGAGGAACTCTTCAGTGGTCTCAAGCCTTGTCCACCTCTTCGGCTCTATCAGGTCTCCCTCTGAAGATACTAAAATAATTTCTCTGACAAGTTCCTTATATAAACACATACTTGATCCACAGGCACACTCCCCAACCCAAGACTGCCTTCCTAAAGCCCTGGATTATGAAATTCATCCAGACATACTCTCATTGGCCTTGACCTCTTGACAATTGCTTTTAGTCAAAGAGACCACTCATAGAGTCAGCTTCAGCAAGATCTCCCAGCAGCTGCTACATGGCAGATCCCAACAGCAATGTCTCCTGAGAGCTGCTGTTTGCTTGTGAACCTACTGTGTGCAGACTCCTTAGTTACTTAGGCTAAGCCTGTCCCTGCAAGTTTCTGCTCAGTGTAGGACTCTCCTTGGAGCAACTTTAAGTGGCAGTGACAATGAATTTCCTCAAGTGGAGACAAAGAGCTCTTCTTACCTCAAATGCTCTACTTCTAAATCTCTACAGTCTTCCTGAAGATTCAAAGTCCAACCTGAGCCTAGTCTCAGAAAAAAAAAAAAGCTTCTCTCAGGCAGGTTTCTATAAAGCCTTCTAATACTGTAGTGAGAAAGAACAACTAAATAACATCATCCCAGCCTTCAAAACCACCCAAATACTCGCTACTTCTCATAATTTACTCCCACCAACAGGCTTACACAGAACAACACTTAAGGAAGGTTACTATTTTTAGACATTTCCCATATGCACACAGAGCACTCACATATTTAGCAATATGATGCTTCTGTGATGTATATGCACCCAATACACATAGAAAACACGAAACTGGGACTTACACCAGGCAAATCACTTGCTCAAAGTTCCTGTGTCATATGCATTTAAATTCAAGGCTGTCACACCTCAAAACCATTGATTTTTATCTTCAAACTTGCATTTGTTCAACAACATCCTGTAATGGTTAATCACTGTCAACTTGACTAAATTCAGAGTCCCCGTGAAAGCACTCCTCAGTTGAGCTATGCGTATGTTTCCAGGAAGTTTTAACTGAACAGAGAAGACCTATCCTGAATCCCGGGGGCACAATCCCTATGAGTTGGGGCTCCAGATGGTGTAAACAGACAAAGCGAAGTGAGCAGCAGAGGTCATCTCCCTCTGCTTCTTGGCTGTACAGTGTGACCAGCTGTCCCATGTTCTTACTGCCACCATGAAGGACTATCCCTTTGAATTGAAGGCAAAATAAGCCCTCTTTCCTTAAGTTGCTTTTCTCAGAAACAAGGCATAAACCCTCAGTGTACAGTCTTTCCATAAAGAGCAAGTAAGGAAGCAGCCATTCTTCCAAAGTGACCTCTGCTGGCTGGAGTATCTTCCAGCTCAGCATGAGCTCTCAGACTTCTGGAAAGTCATCCACGGGCTTTACAAGTACCTGTCAGGACACTGATAAGAGCTTAAGTTCTGAATCACATCCTTATCCCCTTCTCTTTTACCACCCACCTCCTCCCTCTGCAAAGCAAATCCTAGGATCCATCATTTCACCCAAGACAGGCTAACCAAATTCCCAATTTTGGCTGACCTAAATTCTCTCAAAACCAATGATGATGAATATGCCTTACACTAAATAAACTGATTTGTGGGTCTCTCAGAAAGTAAGCAGAAGTCAAATCTAATAACCGGCATAAAATTCCAACTTTGATTATCCGTGAATGTAGTATCCATGGCAAATGCTTAATCCCACATGAGGTAACATATGCAAAAGGGCTTTGAAATGTATAAGATACTCTACAAATGCCAAGTACAATTATTCTTGTCAATGCTACGCTTGCTTGCCCAGCAGGTATATGCTGAGGGAATACAAATGACTTCAGGATTACTCTAAGCCAAATATAATTGGAAGTGTGAGCTCCGTGATAGTTTGGGACAGGGTGTCAGGGTAAGAGCCATCCTGTAACAGGGTCTGATGCCTGAGAAATGGAAAAGCTACTGGCTTTCTCTGATCTTTATTGTTTTGCTATTCACCAATATATTAATTCACAAGTATTGATGGATTATCCTGTATTTATTCCAAGCTGTATGCTTTTACTAAGAGTCTTATGAATAATGTCTCATTGTATTCTCACAACAGTCCCCTGTGCTGTTATTACCCCCATTTTACAGATGCATAACAGAGACCAGGAAACGTTAAATGTTACCCCACTTCCTATAGCACATATGTGTGTATATGATTAATATTTATATATCATATATGTATGAATGAATCCTATGCCAAATTATGGTGCTAATCATTGCAAAATCAAGTTGGAATAACTTGAGGGTGTTTTGTTTTCTGTATCTATTTCACTTTCCTGAGAATTAGCATGGCAATATTTAGAGTACCCAAGGAAAGAAGAGGCCTCTCGTTAGAAACCCAGGAAGAGCAAGTTGAATCCTAATGAGGAATACAGGAACATGATTGATTATGACGGTCTCTTAGCATATGAGCTTCACCTCACCTCTCTTTCAGATGGAGAATATTACCAGAAATATCTTAGGAGAAAATGAAAAAATTGTTTTTCTGTCTTTGTCTTGTAGCTTTCATCCAAACGCCCTCCCCTGCCATGTGCATACTTATTCATGAGTGTGTGGGGTTGCACATATGTGTGCATGTGTATTTGTGTGTATTTATGTGTGAATGAGCATATGCATGTGTGTATGCATGTGTTTGTGCATGTTTGTGAAAGCGAGAGGGTGTATATCTGTGTGCATCTGTAGTGTTTGCTTGTGCCTGTGTATATGCGAATATGTATGTGCTTATATGTGTATATGGATGCCTGAGTTTCCTACAAGTACGATTTTAACCTAACTCACTGCTACCTATCACAGTTCTTGGTAAATAGAAGATCAATAGGAGAATTAATGTACACGTGTTTGCAAACTGAATGAATGCCTAGTTTTGTACCTTTCCAATTTTCTGTTCCGTCCTAGTGGAGTCAAATAAATCTCTAGTAGAAATAAATTACTGATCTCTTCCCTTATCATTTAGAGTCTTAGAAACCCATCCCAGTGGCTTATATTTTGAGTCAATCCCAAACTCATGTCTTTTGCTGCTGTGGATCTCTGTCTTCCAATTTGTAAACTTCTAGTAGACATTGTTATCCATGAATACCAGAAATCTATTTCATCTACTTTCATAAATGTCCTTACTCTCAGTTCATTTGGTTCTATTGGTGTGGGCACTATTCTTCCTTCAGCTCTAGGAGTGAATCTAAAATACAGGTATGAACAGCCAAGATACACCCCTCCACCCTGTCCCAGTCAGAGGAATGGCTGTACCAATAGTCAATCATTCTGGTGGCACAGACTGCCCAGTACATATGCCAGCTTAGTCTGAGTTCCTCTGCTTCTGCAAGGGCATCCATTCTTAGAAGTTCCCTTACCTCTCAAATTATCTCAGTACATCCTAAAACTTATGTTGGACCAATAAGAGAAAATAAGATATTTTTGATTTAGGGGACAAATTAGTTCAGTGTCAACTTATGACAGCTAGTGGCCATCTTATAATTTCAAGAACAGCTAAAAGAGGAAGAAACCTTTTTTTTTTGACAGCCCTGTTCACTATTTAAATTCTTCCATGTGTTGAGCCAAGTCTGCTCTTTGTCTTTAACTGCACATTCCGATGAACCCAGGCTCCTCTGGTATGGGGAGAATGTGCATCCACGTGATTGGACTACTATTCTGAGCAAACATACACCTCACCTGTGCCTCTAGAGAACCGTGCTGTAAGATTGTGACCCAACTCACTTCCTTGACAAAATGTGGACAGCTCTTCCATTTCTGACCCAGATCACAGTTGTGTAAAATTAGTAGCCCTCCCTCCCCGGTTTTTTTTTTTTTTCTAGCAGTTGGACTATGTGGCAAAAACTGGATTCTATGGTTGTTGTCTTGATGCATCTCAGTGGGAATAAATGAAAATTTTCAGATGTGGATATAAATGTGTGGCCTCATAGTTCAGAACGCTTAGACTGTTTTAAAGTGGGATTCCATCCTCACCAGGTACAGACTGGTAAGCAAATGGCTTTGCCTCCATGAGGTTCATAACTCTTGACTATGAAATGGGACAAGAATACCCATTCTAGAAAGATGCTAAAGGAATTAGTGTAATAAATATATAAAATAGATAGAACTTGGAAATACATATTGAATATTCCTCAAATAGGAAATATTATGTAAGTTTCTTTTCACAGGCTTAAAGATTGCTATAAGAGAGATGTACCTTGTCTTAAAATGGATTTGGGGCTCAGTGGACATGCTGAAAGTTGGGAGCTACATAAATCAGAGCTGGGTTTAGAACACTTAACCCATTGCACATCATAGTGTAGCAGTACTGTACACTACTGTAGAGGGTCAAGTATTTGCCTTTGTGGCTGCTTGGCACCCCACATCATACAGTACATCAGTAGCCCAAGACAAGAAATGAAATCAAAGTATGATTTTTACTCAATGCAACTTGTTTTTACACTGTTAGTTTTGAAGCACATCAATCAAACCATTTGCAAGTCTGTCTCTGTCTGTCTGTCTCTTTGTCTCTCTCTCTGTCTCTCTCTCTGTCTCTGTCTCTCCTTCTCCCTCTCCCTCTTCCCCCTTTCTGTCTGTCTTTCTGTCTCTCTGTCTCATCTCCCTCAAACCTGGATACTGTGGAACAAAGAATTCTACCACAAAGAATGAAGAATGCCCCCTAAAGCCTCTATGAAGACCTTCAGATATCAGAGGTCCAGCATATGCTGTTTTACAATGCTGGTTTCATAAAGAAAGCACAATACAGTGAGGTTGTGCTTTGGGTCTTTTTTTTTCCTTAAGAGTACTTACTTGGGCAGAACAATAAAAACTTACAATTTATAAAGTGTCAAATAATTTATATGAATACAGAGAAATATGGAAAACCATTTTAGATTTCATTAAAAAGGATTGCAGAAATATGGGTAGGCCTTGATATGAAGCTGACTAAATCAAATACCACAAGTAAACAATATGTGGAAGGCTTTATTACTGTCATTTATTTGCACATATGCAATATTGTAGCGTGAATTTTTTAAAAGGCAAATGTATAGCACAGAAGGAGATAAAACTAGTCCCTGGGGAAAAAAATAAAGATACGAAATGGAGTGAAAAATCAAAAAGAATATGTCAGAAAAGAACTATGAAGGAGCTGAACACTGCAATAGTTTTCTGAAAACTCCTAAGACATGAAGGTTCACAGAGAAAGGAAATAATGATTGGCAGAGACGATGAGCTGCAGATCAAAGGACTAAAGATGGCACTGTGCTGCAGACATCCTTGAACTTGCTCAGGAGAAAATGCTTTCTGACCAGCAGAAGAGGTTAAGTGAGATGAAAAATATAGATGAAGAATTTGAGTCTGAAAGCTGACAAAGAAGAATCAAAGAAAACCTCCCCTAAGAGCCTTAAACCCACAAAGGTATAGATAGCATGGTGGAATTAAGTCAGGGAGAATCCAAGAGGAAGCAAGAGAAATAAGATTGGGAGAAGCAGGAAGGATAGAGGATTTAAGGAGCAGACAGTGGCATGTGGATATTCCCCAGAGTTTCTTTTAGGCAACAGAATCACTAGGGTGCTCAGGGGTGCAGTGTAGAAAAAAAAGAGGGATCCAGGATCTATTCTCAGGTAAGTCAGTGCGGATGGTATGAGGTTCCTCATGGAAGGCTGTGGGATCTTTTGAGGGGGTGTTGAATGAATACTTAAAAGAGGCACGTGGATCTATATCAAGAGAGGGGAAGGAAACAGCAAAAGGGAGAAGAGGGGGGAGCATGCAGCTTGTCAAGCTTCTTTTCTGTCTTAATTAAAAAAAAGAACTAAAAAACAGAGCACCATGGATAGATGAGATTGTACTCTGTCTAACAGTAGCCCACCCCTCGGCAAATATGTCCCATTGGCCAAACAATAGCCATAGAATTACAGAAGATATCCTTCCTCTTTGTTGTACTCCTGAACCCACAGTTCAATAATCTCCCAGTCTTTAACTCTGACACCAGCTCACACAACAAGGCTCTTCCTTAATGCTGAATGTACTTTCAGCTTTCCAGTAGGGTAAGCAAAGCCTAGAGCATTGCAAATATGAGTCCTCTCTGTACATTTCTAATCGTATTTGTACCTCACCATATCCTAATGCTAACTGAGTAAGTCCTTTATTTATTAATATATGCTTATTAATGTGCCTAAACGAAGGCCTTGCAGTCTGGTCACAAGCACCAGCAGTGTTGCTGTGTATCTCAGAGTTGAACTTTCCTTAAGTAATTGATTGTGTTGGGGGAAAAACAGGAAAGAAAAGTTGGTGCCCCGAGAGCCCCACTGATTGAGAGCTGAAGGCTCTAGGATAGAAAGCTTTTCCTTAGCTCAGATAAAGCTAGATGCCATCTCCTTTGCCTTTGGCCCTTTCTACCATCAGCCCTTTAAATGTCACATGTGCCTTCATCACTCATTATATTCTGTGTAGGTCAAGATGTTTCCCCAGCTCGGCTAAAAAGGATGAAGTCTTAGTGCCAAGAATTCATCATCTTTATAGATGTGGAACCTGCTTGGTAGTGGAAAGAAAAGTCACAAAGAAATGTCGTTGGGGAAAACTGCACAAGAGCTCTTAATTCCAGGAATTTAGTCCCAAGAAGTATTTTGAATGTCATTCAGGTTTGTCCTGTAGCTCCTTTAGAGGAAAGAGACTGCTCACTGATTAGTAACAATCACTTGGGAATGGTCATTTGACCACTTCAATTATCACTATTATTTCCCCTCCCTGGGCACACATGTCCATCAGGTGTACACATCTTGTGCTGCAGAGGCCGATCATCTGGGGGAAAGTAGATGATTGACAGGGGCTTGTGAGACAAACCTGCTGCTTTGTCACTGGATCTCATCTGTGGTGTCTGTGCGATGCTGCGCGGTGAAGGTGTGTTTCAGAAGTTCTCCTTGAATCCTTTCCTACTCCCCCTTAAAACTTGTAATTGGAGTGTTGTGTTTCAATCATAGTCTAAGTTTTGTTTCCTCAGTTAGCTTTCCCCGGATGTCTATTTTGAACAGAAATAGCAAGCAAAGGAGGCGAGTGTTTTGCCTAGAGAATTAATCTAAGAACCCAAACAGAATTTTTTTCCAGAGGCAAGAAAATTGACAGAAAGTGATGGGTGAGCCACAGCTTGCTGTCAGGGTAATCATCTCCAGTTGTGGGGAGGGGTGGAGGCTCTGAATGAGCACCATTAAATGAAACAGGTATTGTGGAGACCGCCTTTCCAGGGGCACATTTTAATGGAGATGCTTCATCAACCACCATGTCTCTCGGCAGCTCTGCAAGGATCATTCTGCAAATGGCCATCACCGTGTGGATTTCATCAGTTCACATTTGCACCTTGGAGCTTTTAAGGGCCATTAGAACCTAAATACTGCCCCATCAAAGCTCAACCTAAAAGGGGTTATTGCCAGCAGCTAGATAGCTTGTGGAATCTCAGCCTTTGACAGTTCTTAATGGGTAAATACTTTTGCGTATGAAAGAAAATGGTGATGTGGGGATTTTGAGACTCCTTTTCTCTGACTGTGTGTGTCCCCAAGCAGTTGCAAATTAGACATCAGCTACCCTAATAGTCTTAGAATACCATCAGTGTCTTGAAGGGTGGGCTTGAATGTCTCGACTTTAACTTTGGAATATTTTGCATAATATGGGACATTAAAATTAAGGTTCGTGTTTTACTGTTCAGTTATCTTGTAGATATTACCAGACTTGCAGTGAAATATTATTTTCCTTGGAAATGCTTTCTGCCCCTGCCAGTTACTGAATGCAATCACATAGCTTAGTGTGGGCAAGCATACCAATTAGAGGGCTCATCTGGATGACGTGTGATATATTCCCTTCTAAACTCAATGATTCGTCTGCAGACAAACACATACAGAGAGAAGAAAACCCAATTCCCATAAAAACCTTGAAACCGATCCCGCTCTTTAAATGACATGTATACATCTCCTCAAGGTGGGAAGCAAAATAGCCATAAAGTGTGGCAAATAAAAGAAGATTAATGAGAGAAAGGATCTGACAAAAATATTTAATTAGAATGCAATGGCCTGGCCCTATTATCTTGTATTATTATACATCTTGTCATTAACCAAATCTGTAGCTAAACTGTGGGCATTTGTCTTCATTATCTATAAAACTGTATAATGAGCAGGTTCCAAATAATGAATAAATGCCCTGAAATGAACACAAGCCTGGAGAATGGGGGAATTTTTCATTTCTATTCAAGGGGTTCTGAAACAATCCCACCCTTACTTTGAAACTTAACTGAAAAAAATGCTTTTCTATGTTGGAATTATGGCTAGAATCACAGAATCTGGGTGAAGCCCTCCAAAATTGCCATGCATCAGCTTGGCCCCTACTCTCCACTAACCATGAGACCTCTCTCTTTTTTTTTAAGTGATGCAACCACCTCATCTGTCAGACATGATGAATCTCTCATGTCAAAGGTTCTTGCTAGTGCTAATATCCTACGTTCAAGAAAATGATATGAATTGTTAATTTCCATCTAGGGTCAAGTTTAACTAACATCTACGAAGCCATTTCTTGTCCATTCATTTGTCCATCCTTCTGGATTGCAGTCAGTAGAGTGCCAGATACAAGCAGTAATGGTACAGAGATAAAATATTCTGCCCTTAAGCTAGTTCTGTGGTACCTAACTTAGCTGCACCATTAACCAACTGGAGAAATATTTTAAAACATAAATGCCTAGGCTCTAGCCTCAGAGATTGCAATTAAGTTGGTTGACAGTGGGACTCTGTATATATACATTTTCTGTTGCTGTGGTAAATACTTGAGGCTGGGTAGTTTATAAACATTTTAAGAGGCTTATTCAACTCATAATTTGTGGGGTTCAAGGGCACAGTACCAGCATCATTTGGCTCCAGAGAAGTCTTGGTAGCAGACAGCATCTTATCAAGAGCACAGGTGGGGGTAAGATATATACTGAGACATGGTGGTACGGAAATTATAAGAGCATCCATTTGTTCCTTTATTCTCTCCTGAGAGAATTCTTGTGAGAATAATTCTCTCTCAAGGATAAGAACCACACCAGTTATTTCATGGGTAACACTGTGGAGGAGGGTTCAACCCTAAATGGAACATCTATATCATATCCCATTGAGGGACCATGATTTTACAACAATGTAAGTTCCCAGCTTGTTAATAAGCCACTAGAAAACTCCTTTCTTGGGGAGACAAAAAAAAAATCACTACTTTTGGAGGGCTGGCTTTATGAGTACCTGCTTTTGTGAAGTTCTGTCCTTAGAAGTCTAGCATGGGAATGTTCACAAAATCCTGGCCAAGGAATAAATTCTCTGTGTGATCATTTTTTTCACAAACTACCCTTTGCCCTAAGACAAAGTGAGAAGAGTTTTGGTGTGTTTGCCATGTATTACTATTCCTCAAAGTCTAAAAATTATAGATGAGTGCTCTTAATTCTGTATCAGAGTCTGCCTTTAGATGAGTAAGGCTTGGGTGTAATTCCAAAAGTCTGTATTATTAGAAAGTGGCTAGAGTTGGTCTTTTGTTTAATATGCTAGGATATGGTTCCAGCGTGCAATTCCTAGCCTCTGGGGTAGTACAAGCTCTCAGACATTTTATTGGGTTTTGATTGAGAATATTTGCAGGAGCAATTTCCAAGGGGAACATTTAGGTGATATGCCTCAGGAGGCTACAGAGCTGGCTGCAATCTTGGGTCCCAAGGGGAAGGAAATCAACAGTGGAAACGTGGCTATTACTGGGGAAATAGATCTTCCTGACAGGACATAAATCAGGAGCTCTGACCAGATGTGGCAATGAAAATGCCCTTGGTTGTCCTATGAGATCAGAGGTTTTAACCCTACCAGCATCAGGACAGGCTAACAAAGAATATTGTTTTGCACCCCAGAGAATCCCATCCTGCCACGCTGTCATTTAGAGACTTGCCTGCATGTGCTAGGAAACATATAAATACGACCACATCTGTTATGGGTGACTTTCCAGTTGCTGTTAGCTTCCATCTTCATGTCTCTGCAGCTAAACGCCCTTATTCAGCTTTATGCAGGCCACAAACCAACTTGCCAGCCATCTTGTGTTTCCTTTTCCTTATGGCTCTCTGTTGTTGTGGAGTTTGTGTAGCAGGCAGCTTCCCTTCTGCTCTTCCAACCTCCTTTGCTCCCGTCTACTCTGACCTCACCTCTTCTCATGCTTTGCCCTTCATACGGTTCCATAATGCCTTTTTCTGATCTGAAAGGTTCCAATTAGAACATGTTTGTCAAATACTTTACAGCTCTTCTCATCCCTTCTCATCTTGTCCCTAGCTTGGCAGGCTCCCATTGCCACGTAGTGGTAGTAGTGGTGGTAGGGAATCAGAGCATGGCTACGTCTAGATTTTCTTCCCTTTGTCTATGCATTCCCTTTTAGGAGCAGCAGTTCTATATAATGTGTTCAGCCCAAGAGTCTGAATAGTATACTTTTGTGTTCTCCACATTGAAAGGGCTCCTGTACTGGTGGGTAAGAACTCACACTGAGTGTGGATGGTTCTAACGATAGAACTAACAAGTGGCAGTGGATACTACAATCACATGGGTAGGGTACTAAGAAGCAGTAACAGACCACCTCCTAATACACACCTCTCCTAAGAATTACAACATGAACACAGGAACAACAATAGATAATAATAATTTAATACAATATTAAACGAAGAAGCAGGGTCAAACAGGAAACAAAAGAGGAGAAAGATAGAGAGGGAGAGGAAGAGAGAGGAAGAGAAAAAGGAGGAGGGGGAGGATTTATGACAGCGGTCTTCTATGACAGAAGAGACCAGACAAGCTATAAAGACCCGACCCAGGAGCCACCCATCCATATTCTATATTCAGAGTGAGCAAGAACTCTAGCATTTCTAGTGAGCCGTTTACCATCTCTCTAAGAAGATGGGATGCTTGATCCGTGGCGCTCTTCCTCTGGATCTCTTGAGGAATAAAGAAGTAAGAAGCTAAAATGTGAAAAACAGTGAAGTTAAGAAAGATGGCATTTTAGTCACAGCATTCTCACTATCTGAATACCCCTGGATAGGTAGGTCACTTACTGGGGTTCTATTTGCTTCACAACAAATGTGGAAATATAAGCATCTATCTGAGGAGGCTACCATCAAGACAAGAAGTCCAACGGTCAGTATAGATGTGATCACCTGCAAATTAATCCCTTCTCTTCTGAGCAGTAATCCTATCTGTATCAGATGGTGAGATTGTTTGCTTTTCTCTCTCACAGGACTCTTAGGATCCATCATTAAGTAATGTACATTAAAAGAGCAGCACACATCATAAAGCTCTGGAAAATGTAAGCGAGGCATTTCTGTTGTTTCACCGCCTGGTAATTACTGTTACAATTCCTCTAATGATTATTTATGGAGGGCCTGAAATATAGCGCTTTGCTTTTAAAATGTTAATGATCCAGAGTTTAAGAAGTCCAACTATTATGCTCTTCGGCTGTTCTCCTGGGAATGATCTTCCCACATGAAAGAGAAGGAGAGAGCTAATACCGTAGAAAAGTCTAGTAGCACCCTGCGAGCGATGGAGGTGGGAGAAGAAATGAACAGAGATGCAGTAGACTGGTACCTGGCCTTGCCTCTCAGGATGGCAGGAGAAAGTCCTGAGTTGTTCTGTTAAAAGAGAGAGAGAGAGCTGTTGCTTTACACCATGCAATCATCCTTTTATGATGGAAATTTACCAGCTAGGGCTGGAGAGGTGGCTGGTAGTTTAGAGTATTCCCTGTTTCTGTGGAAGCCCTGAGTTCAGTTCCCAGCACAAAACTAACCCTCTGTAACTCTAGCTCAGAGTGAGATCTGGCACCCTCTTCTGTCTCTCCAAGGATACCCACAAACATGTGACAAACACACATACAAAATTTTTAAAAGGCTAGAAATTTCACCAATGGATGAACTTCTTATCCTTATCCTAAAACTCAGCTCATAATACATGTATGTTATAAGGTTCTGACTTTTCTTTTTTTAAATATTTATTTATTTATTATATACACTGTAGCTGTCTTCAGACACACCAGAAGAGGGCATCCGACCCCATTACAGATGGTTGGGAGCCACCATGTGGTTGCTGGGATTTGAACTCAGGACCTCTGGAAGAGCAGTAGTGTTCTTAACCACTGAGCCATCTCTCCAACCCCAGGTTCTGACTTTTCTATGTTTCATAGCACTCCATTCTCCTAGCCTAGTACAGAGTCATTTGTCCATCCATCCTTTCATCCATCCATCCATCCATCCATCCATCCATCCATCCATCCGTCCATCCATCCACCCTTCTTTTTTCCACTGCTCAGTGAAGATCTATTGACTATCTTCTACAAATCAGACAGTAGAGCAGCTGCCCAATTCTAATAGCTTGCTCACTCATTGTTTCCCTCTACTAACCTAATAGTGGTGTGGCTTTGTTTTTATTCATGCCGATATCCTTGGGGCTCAGCCCAGGGCCTAGTACCTAATAGACACTCTGGAGACAGTCTTATGCAGCTGTTATGAACCTGGAAAATCCTGAACACTTTCTTTAAGCCTTAAACCTCCTCTTCTTCAGCAGTTAGAATACTATCCTCTCACTGTGCTGCTAGAATACAAAGGAGATACTTGTAAAAAGCATCCAGTAAGGCATGAGGATCTGTTAAGTGTTATGCACCTGACAGCTGCCATCAGATGAAGAAATTACATAGGTTTGTACTACCAGGCCTGGGGACTTGAGTTATCAGCATGGATGAGGAAGAAGCTTCATCCTCTTCTTTCCTCTTGCCCCTCACTACAAATGCACCCAGGACTGCATTCACAGACTGTAGCATCTTCATGGATCCTCAAAGACAAGAGCTTATCTGGAGCAAAGGACTCACTGTAAATACTGCCTAGCTCCAGGTGTCGTCTGTTCAACTCTAAGTAGCTCTGTCCCTCTTCCTGTTCTCACATCCAACAGCCACAAAAGCCACAAAGGGCAAAACTCATAGAGGAGCACAAAAATGCTTCACTTTCGAAGCAATATTGAGAATGTCTGATGAGGAACAATGCCCCTTTTCTCCAGGATTAATGTTGCCTTTTCATAGCTGCTGATCAAATTAAGACTACAATGTGAGAAAGCAGAGACGGGCAGACAGGAATCTGCAGAGCACAGAGAATCACTGTTTCCTCCATCCAAAGCCAACCGCACAAGGCTAGAAGCTAAAATAAAATTAAGGAGAAAGAGAAAAGAAAGCAAACTGATTAGCACTGGTATGCAGTTAGAAAATCAGTGTAATTGGATTTTTTTTAAAGCTCTGTGGTGGTCCCCATTATTGGGTTTAAAAATTTATATCCTGAAATAAAATCTACTTTGTCACTCTGTCCCATGGCCAAGTGAGTGTGATACTCAGCTAGCAACAGCTACAATTATAATGTCACCAGCAATAATTGTAATGAAAAGTTTGGCTTTGTCTCACTTATAAGCTATGTTCCATTCTGGGACCACACCTTTTGAGCTGTGGAAAAATTTTGAAGTTCTCTGAGCCTGTTTTGCCGTTTGTCCCATGTCTATAATAATACCCAGCTCACACTGAAAGGTACAATAATGTACCTTTAATCATCTTACATCGCTGTAACAAAACACCTGAGACTGGGAATAGGTTTATTCCGGCTCACAGACTGACAGGCTGGGAAGTTCAAAAGCCAGTGTCTTAATCCAGTTGTTTTATGTCAAGAGCTCTCTCCTCTGTTACCATATAGCAGAGAAACGGAAAAGGAAAGCAAGCACATGTGCCAAAGGGACACTTGTGAAGGAGTGTTAGGATGTTGCCAAGCTCACTTAGTAATGATTCACTTTCATTAGAACTCAGCCATTCCCATGAGAATTGACCAAATCTTAACAGAATCCAGCCCAGCCCCTTGATAAAGGCATTAGTATGTGTACAGGCTCCCTTTAAGGGCTTATTTATTCTGGCAAACAAGAAAATATTTTAAAATAGGTTTTTAATTGAAATAGAATTGCATCACTTTCCCCCCTCCCTCCCTCCAGCCTTTTCTAGATACCTTTTCTCTAGCCCCTCCCATTCCTCCTCCAGTTAAAAGCCTTTTTCACAATTATTATTGCTGTGTGTGTGTGTGTGTGTGTGTGTGTATGCATGGGATTATATAAATGCAAATGGCTGAGTCTGTTTTTGTTGATAGTGTGTGTGTTCATAGTTTCAGGGCAGGCCACTCTTCATTGAATAACCAGTAAGTGGTTCATCCTTGGAAGATGTTAATGCTCTTTTTCCTAACATCCATTAGTTAGCTGTAGTTCTTTGTGTAGGGTAGGACCCTGAGAAACTTTCTCCCTTCGACATTCCTATGTCCATTGATACTGCCATTGTTCTGGTCTTGTGGTAGCAATCAATTGTTAACATGAGCTTTGGCAGGATGAACCATGTCCAAACACCTGGCAATATGTAAACTGAGAGGCTCCACCTAGCAGCTGACTGAAACAGATGCAGATGCTCACGGCCAAACATTGGACAGAGGGCAGAGGCCCTTATGGAAGAGTTGGGGGGAAGGATTGAAGGAACCCCAAAAGAAGACCAACAATGTCAACTTACCTGGACACTTAGGAGCTCTCAGAGACTGAATCACCAACTAAAGAGCATACACAGGCTGGGCCAAGGCCCCTGGCATATATGTGGCTGAGGGCTGCCTTGTCTGGGCTCAGTG
This sequence comes from Rattus rattus, assembly GCF_011064425.1. Lineage (NCBI taxonomy): Eukaryota > Metazoa > Chordata > Mammalia > Rodentia > Muridae > Rattus > Rattus rattus. The sequence goes on along the minus strand of NC_046154.1, from coordinate 171,124,463 downwards.
GGAGAGGATGTGTGTAATCCTGCAGAGACTTGATGCTCCAGGGTTGAGGGTACCTGGGGGAGCACCCTTCCAGAAGCAAAGGGAGGGATCAAAGGAAGGATTCTGTGAGGGGGGGACCAGGCGGGCAGCATTTGGGATGTAAATACATAAATAAATAAATAAATAAATAAATAAATTAATTAATAACTCCAGCAATATGGAAACTGACTGGCCTGTAAGTAGTTGTTCCAGATGATAGTTCTTTAAGATTACATGTGTGAAAAAGACTACTTTGCTTCTGTTTATTCACATTAAAATGCAAATTTCCATAGAAAGGGAAACTGGAAATTACTACCCATTATTTATCCCCAAATGGGCTTTGGATTAATTTTTCCTGACTAAATAAATAAGGAAGATTTTATGGTACATGGAACATGCTCATCCCAAAGAAGTCATGGGACTTGAGAACGGCACTCTCCAGGGTGTCCAGAGCAAGAACAGCCATGGCATTGCGGTTCCCTTAAACGTTTACTGGTATCTGATAGTTCTCTCACTCCCTTCCTTTTATCCTGTCACTCTTTTCTCCTATTTTACAGGGTTTGATCTCACAGTTGCTGTCCTATTGCATAAAGTAATGAGTGGTCAGTTCAAACAAATGCCTGTGACAAGTGATTGCCCCTTCAACACACATAGAAGTGTGTCTTGGGACTTTTAGCCATTGTAACCATGGACGGAGCCATGGCTTCTTGCTGCTTATTGGTTCTTGGCTTTGTGAAGCCTTTAAAGACTAAATGGGGAAACACACACACACACACACACACACACACACACACACACACACACAGAGAGAGAGAGAGACAGAGAGACAGAGAGACAGAGAGACAGAGAGAGACAGAGAGACAGAGAGAGACAGAGACAGAGAGACAGAGAGAGACAGAAATTTTATTGATATATGAAACCAACAAGTCAAGAGCACCAGTAGGTCCAAAGGACTCAAATCTCTATATATTCCCTTCTCTGTTTTTTTCTGTTAGGCACATGCTTGGGCAGGGTTTTTCTCAGTTGTCTTTAGCCCAAACTCCTACTAGTCTCTTAATTCTAACAACCAGAGGTTATTTCCCCAGTAAGCCCCTAAGATAGGCTTAATAAGGTTCATTTTGTCCAACGTTGTATTAGATGTATGCTCATGAAGCAGCTGCCATGACCCTGGAGCGTGAAGCTCTAGTGGGCCAGCTGCAGTGTCCATATCAAATCTCAGGAGGCAGAGGTACCTGATAACTGAAAGTGTGTTCCTCTAAGAACCAAGTCACATATCTCAGAGCCAAGGGAGATCATCCAGGCTTGTGAACACGTGTCCACCACAGCACTGGAGAAGATCAACACCATTGTCTTTGTTGCACAGATGAACAAATGGAGAACTGAGGAGACTAGGTGACCTCATCAAGGTCATAGAGATAGCTAATGACAGACTTGAGCTGACATCAGTCAATTTTAGGACATTTGTGTCTCTTCAGTGTCAAGCTGTACAAACTAGAACTTGACATTGAATGAAGCAGGTAACTTGGTTAGTCTGAAACTGTTTCAAGCTTGAGAAAATTCATTTTTGATTGTTTTAGAAGTCATTATAAAATAGATGTTTTTCCTCTTGGCTAACATATCCATCTCTCTCTCTCTCTCTCATTTCCTTCTTCTAAACAGATAAAGGCTATCTGCACTTCTTGACAGGCAGGGCTTGCGTGTAAACAAATTCTTATTAGCAAATTTAGCAGTCATGTTCATCTGCTTCCAGCTTTTTATTAAAAAAAGAAAAGAAAATGGAACAAAAACATTATTTCTTGGCAATGTCATCCTTGTCAAACTGAGAAGTGTAGAAATTTAAGTGTGGCAGTCAGGGGCCCATGGTGGTGATAGATTTATTTATTTATTTATTTCTACATTTGTGTTAAGGTCAGTGTATTCATTTCACAGTAGGAAAGGATGAATTTTGACATTTTTATAAGGGTGATTGATTGGTTTGTGTCCATTTGTGAGACTACATGGCAAGAGGCCATAACTAATGGAGAGAGGAGGAGGGGAAAGGGGACTATTTTTATTGGAAGCCTGCCTATCACCATTTTGGATGATACCCAGAAATATTGAAGAGTACACTAATCTGAGGAGAAAATAGAACAGTATTCGACACACATTAAAGTACAAAGGAGATATATCGATAGGAGTTGCATTTAAATTATGTATTCTAGCTACCTTGAGAAACAGTTTTTCCATTTCTCCAGGCTCCCTGTTGCTGGCTGGTAAAGTTTCTGGGCTGATATTAATAAACAGTTGCAGAAGAAAATCTCTACAAAATGGCAGCATGTTGGACCCTTTGTTAAGAACTGTCCCCACACACTATGGCTTCCATACCCTCTGTCGGGGAGAGGTGGGAGGCTTCATGAATCCCTACACTCTCTGTCCTGACTATTTGGCCTCCACATGATGGTAAGTATCACATTTAACACTAGATGTGTCAAGACTCAGGGGTAAGTACAGATAATTTAGCAAGGATAATACATAATATTTACATCAGACACTCCCAAACAGTGGCTGGATCAATCAGTAAATAATTGACTTTGCAACCAGTCCTCTGTATCTGCCTTTTGAAAGGTATCCTGACAAAAGGAGCTTCATTTTAACTGCCATTCTGGGACATTATGTACCCATGAGTTATCAGAAACACTTCTCTAGGAAGTCATTCCCCTTAAAAATCTTAAAGACAAAATGTTCCTTGATAATTTCCCCAGGTTCTTCTGTAATAACATTCCAGACTAACCTCAAGAAAGCTTTCCTATGGCTTTGAGAGCTATTCATTTGTATGAATCCATGGCCACCAGGCTTAGAGGGTTTAGAATCAAAAGAGTTGAGTATGGACATTGGAATTGGTCATCCCCATGCTCTTTAGTCCCATGGTGGCAATCTTAGATGTGAGCGTCTCATGGCTGCTCTAATATTTTCATCGTACCAGGAGTTAGAAGGCAACATAAGCAGTTCCTCCCATAGTTGTACTACCCAGAGACTCACTGTGGTTAATTACATCTACAAGAGTGTTACAGCCTCTGCTTTGGACATTAGCTTGTGCCAGATTGCAATGGGGCAAACTTACATTAATGTATTCTCACTATATACCCCCTTTTGCTGCTTTCGTTCCTGACAGAAAAATCTGTTCTTATGATTTTTCCCCTTCCTCATTGATAATAATTACCCAAGTGGTTCTGTGTGACAGAATGTAAAATGTAAAAGTAGACTATGAGACACTGTTCCAAAAGTAGAATATGGAGATCTATCCAAGAGGTGTTTTGTGGTGGTAAAATGAATTTACCAATGTGTCATCCTCAGAGGTGGTGAGCTGGGTGTAGGGGGAGTATGATATTCCTGCTTTCATAGGTACCTTACTGTGTGGGATGAAGGTTCCAGAGAAATAAAATGTTATAGTGAGAAGCAAATGGGGAGCCCCTGCAAATGTTAAGATATTGGGGAACATACATGAATCATAACAGTTCTGAGGATTACTAATAACAATTTCTGTGAATTACATATCCCAGAATACTTTATGGTTCTCAAGACATGAGATATTTGGAGGTTTTGTTGAACCATATATCTCTTGAAAAAAGAAATTTGTTCAGAAAGCATCGAACAGACAAGAACCCAAGGCTTTCCAGACACATTCCACATGTATCCCTGAACTAAGTGTCTGTCTTTCCTTGCTTCAGTTCCCTTTTAAAAAAATCCTCTCCTGAGTCTTTTCACCTTCCATGCATGTTGTGGGAGTCTGAATGAAAATGGCCCCCGATATTCATAGGGAAGGATACTGTAGCCTTGTGGGAGCAGCTAGGGCTTTGTTGGAAGAAACGTTTCCCTGGGGGTGGGCTTTGAGGTTAAAGATGCTTAAGCTTCTGTCACTTAAGACTCAGTGCCACTCTCTCTGGCTGCTGCCTCCTGTTTTAGATGTAGACCCCTCAGCTCCCTCTCCAGCACCATGTCTGTCTACGTGCCTCCCACCACGACAATTATGAACTTAACCTCAGAGCTGTAAGATCGATCCAATGTAATGTTTTTTCCTTTATAAAAATTACTGGAGTCCTGTTGCCACCTCACAGCAGTAATACCCCAGCTAAGACACATGTCTGCCCTTCCTAGTTTCACATTGGAACCAACTTGGACATCTACTTCCAGACTGAGGCAACCATGGAGTCTGTGTGAACACCATCTTCTCTGTGTGTCCTTCATTCTTCATCCTTGGGCCTTAAATAAGCCTTGGAAAACCATGATTTCTCCCACAAGATAAGACTGCTTTAGAGTAGCCAAATGTCCTGCACCTAACTAGGACCTTGGAAGACAACTCAGGAAGTGCATGGTTCCCTTTCTGAATGGCTGTTTGAAAGGATGCGTATGGGTTTGCCTCAGTAACCCTCTACCGTGCTACCATTACCAACAGAACCTAAACTCATGAGATTATTTTTGACTACTCTCCTCAGTCACCTGTCAGAGAAAAGTAGATTCCTAGCTCAGTTCACAAAATGCCTTGTGCCCTTTTCTGAATTTGCCCTTTTCAAACTTCAGAGATTGGCTAATTGCATACATATTTTCTCAAAGGTCTAACCTGCTTCTGTCTTCTGATGTAGATGGGCCAATTATTTGTTTACATATGGTTTTCAATTGACAAATACAATTGTATCTATTTGTGGCACGTGGCAAGACAGTTTGATGTACATGCATTTTGCGGGATGACTAAATCAAGTTAATTAAATCCACCTGCATGATATCACATGTTTTGTTTTCTGGTGAGATTACAAAAAAACTATCTGAACAACTTTTAAGGATAGAATACTATAGTTTCTTTAGTTGTTTTTTGTACATTAGCTCTCTTGAGTTTTCTTCTTCTGTCTTTACTGGAATTTTGTATCTCTTGACGTATATTTCCCCAATCTTTCCCACCCTCAGGCACCCGCAGTTCTATACTATGAATTTATGTGTTCAACGATTACAGATTCAATGTAAGAGGGAGATAATGTGGCATTCATATTTTTGTGCTTGGTTCATTTCACTTAACTTAATGTCTCTAAGAGTCATCCGTATTATTGGAAATAATGACAAGATTTCTTTTTTTTTTCCTTAAGCTGAAAATTTTCTTCTATGTATATAGTTTATATTTTCCTTACCCTTCAACTTGTTGAAAGACTAAGGTTGATTTCATCTCTTGGTTACACAAATGAAACTTTAATTAACATGGGAGTCTCACTTCTCTCTTTACCAAAGTCATATATATCTTTCTCCTCCTCCAGTTCTATTTCTTCCTTTTTTTTTCACTTACGAACTTGGAAGATACCATTCCACTCTTCCCAGAAGTCCCGCCACTAGCAAACAGGCAGAGAATAAACAACAAAGAGGCCTGTCCTTCTAAGGTTCTGCATTGAACACAGTATTAGACGCATAGCGGGTACCCAATAAATATTTATTAAAGGAATTATTCTACTCCAAAGATCCCTGTGATTGTGTTCTCACAGTATCAGGTGGAATGGAAAATTAAGTTATCAGGTTAACACACTTAGAAATTGCTCAACAGTACTGAATGGGGTTTTATTCGCTCAGACAATAGAAATTCTGCCTGAGCTTTTAGGGCAATGTCTGGGGCCCCAGGTGTTCTCTTCATGTCTCATTCAGATGGATAAAGAACATGAGTTTAGATGACCCAAAGCCTTTGCTTTAAACCCTGGGCTCTATCGTGTTATTACCTACAAGGCTTTAGGAGAGTGACTCAACCTCATTCACTCTTTCTTCTCTTTCTCCTGAGAAATAAAGATAACTGTCTTCTCCACAGTAAGGGGAAGGAAATAAGAGGAGGTTCAGGTAGGACGGCCAAATGGTGACTATTCAATCAATGTTTACTGCTGTAATTGATTCATTGAAGTTGCTACCCCAGAACACGATAAGCTTGGAGCAGAGTTAATACAGATTTCTTTAAGAGGGAGGGAGGGAGGGAGGGAGGGAGGGAGGGAGGAGAGGAGAGAGAGAGAGAGAGAGAGAGAGAGAGAGAGAGAGAGAGAGAGAGAGAGAACATTTTACCACAAGAAGGTTGTTGCCGTCCTTCTCGGCCACATCTATTTTTATAGTGAAAGAGTATCAGCGATGAAAACTTCAGGTTCACCTCGCCTAGGCAGAGGTTAGTTCCCTCTAGAGAAAATGATTTCTCATTACCCTCTATCTATTAGCTCCTTGTACTCTTGGAAGCCATTAGATGACCTAGAACTCCAGAAAGTAAAATTTGATTTCACTAAGCCTCTTTGTTGGTTTTCTCCCCCGGACATAATGGAAATAGCTGTGTCACAACTCTTCATGTCCCAAGTCATTGTCTGTGGTGGAAAACCAGCCCTGGTTAGCACCTTCGTGTGGGCCTGTGGAAAGGGCTGCTGTGGTTTTGGTTGTGTTTTGTTTTCTGCTCTCATCCTTTTGGCAAACATCCCCGGGAAGCTAGTCAGAAATGCTAATGAAATTGCAATTTCTATTGGAAGATGCAATCCCGGAGTGTTTGAAAGCTCAGAAACTCTCTATGCTGTGTAGTATATTGTCACGCATATTAATACTCTTTTGAGACCCAGCAGGTTTTTTTTTTCATCTGTAAATATCAATTTAAAGAAGAGTCATCACAACTAATCGAAGTCTTTGAATTTGTGCACCATGTTCTGGGGTGACTTAGCGTCAATCCCTGGTTCAGGTATAAGGGATATTAGCATTCCTCTTGAGTACTCAGGTGCCCTGATGGTAAGAACTACATAAATCTATAGCTGGGTAGATGTGAACTGTCACTCTCTCAAGAGAGATACAAATAGGAACACACACACACACACACACACACACACACACACACACACACACACACACACGGCGCCGTGTTTTTACATCCTGAACTTCCTTAGAACCATGATTTTGATAAGCTGTGGTGTTTGTCAAAAAGAAAAAGAAGGGGCAAAAAAGAGCAAATAAGAAAACAGAAGAATTGATATAAAAAAAATCACACTACTTAATGTTCATTTTCCAAATGAGCAAAAATTGACTCACAGCAAAGATGCTCGAGATGTGGGTCTCGACAGCTCAAGATGCCATCGAGGAGTTGTGAAGGGAAGAAACGTACACCAGAGTCAACAAAAGGCAAGGACACTGTGCACTTTCTGAAGAACGACTCGGTAACACCGTAATTATAGCTTACCTCCCTATGTTAATTTGTGTGTTCTTTCTCCCACACAGCCTGATCCCCTCACCCTATCTCCTGCTGTACACTGGTGTCTGGTGCTTCACTGTAGCGTTTCAGTTCTTGACAGTGTTTCCCATCACAGTGTGAAAATTTTCTATTTTTCCCAGGCCCTTGAGAGGCAGCTCTGTCTTTTGTGAGAGGAGGCTTTTAAAAGACAGCTGAAGTGGATAAGAGCGACTCCGGGCTCGCCAAGGAGGAGGCCGCGCTTGAGCTGCCAACCGCGGCATTAGCAGCTCGGGCTCAGCTCTGGAATAGCTTGTTTGGAGAGGTTTGGCTTAAGCCTATGGAAATAAAAAAAGACTTTTCAATTCTACCTGTCGCTGGGATGGGCCAGAGATATCACTCAGAGAGCACAGGGGGGCCCAGCCAAGAGAAAAGCCAAGGAAACTAATTTGAATTGCAGAAGCAGAGTCCCACAGCGCAACACTTTTTAACAAGGCCAGACTAATGCAGCCCTCTCTGTCTTGGCCTTCTTCTATTTTCTCGGTTTATTTATGCATGCAACGATGCCATCAGCAGCCATTTGAACTCATCTCTCCTTGAGACATTTATGCCAAGGTTGGACTTCTGAACACAGGGTTCTGTACATCAGTCAACCAAATTGCTGTCCGGGTTAAGTAAGGAGAATGCTGCTATGTGTATCATATAAGAGAAAAAGCATTTATGCAAAATCAATATCTCCTTAAACACCAATTACTCTAATCAGGTTGTGAGAGTGGAGAAGCTGTTCTCTAAATACAGGGGGTGCGCTTATTGTACTCTTGTCTTTTTAAAAATAATCTTTCATTTCAACAGGTTAAGACACCGTGGAAGCTCATTCTTATACCCTGGAGCTGGTTCCCTCTGCCTTGGGAGCTCCAGAAGTCATCCTAATATAGCAGTTAGGGTTGCCATAGGAATTATAAGCTCACGTTAATATGAGTTCAGATTGGCTCTGCGAATCAGCACAGATAACAGAGAGGTGTCTCGGACCAGGACATTTATTGTGTAGTTCTGTGGGAAATGATGCATGGAAAATTCGCTGATGTTATTTCTGGCTTAAGCTGCAGCAAAATTAATCTTCATTTCATCACACTGGCTAGAGATAACCCGCAAATATAAATGCCTCTGTGAGAAGTGTTACTGTCAACGCATGATCACTTGCAGCCAAAATCTTTGTTTCTGCTGAGACACACTTCCACACCGAGAGATCTTTGGGTGGCTAAGAAAAGAGTCTGCTATTGTAACCAAATGAAAACTTATAGACATACGAGAAGGCCCCATCTTGCTCCACAAGACAAATCTAATCCAAACCATATTATCATTGAAGTGTGTGTTTTAGCTGTGCTCTCTGCTGGGTACCTACAGTGGGTATGCATTCCTATAGAGACACAACTTAGTTGAGTCTTGAAGGTCTTTAAAAATCCAAAAGGAAACACTGTGCATCAACCTCTGGGCATGGTGGTGAGAAGAATGGAGTGAGAGGCTGGCAGGTGCTTCCAGAAGTGAAAAAGATACCAGCATGGATGGATGGATAGGTGGATGGGTGGATGGATGGATGGATGGATGGATGGATGGATGGATGGATGGATGGATGGATGGATGGGTGGATGGATGGATGGGTGGATGGATGGATGGGTGGATGGATGGGTGGATGGATGGATGTTAAGAGTGACTGGCATTTGATTTTGGCCACAAACAGAATAAGAATAACCTGGAAAAGGCTAAAGGCACATATGCATACTTGTACTGGAAGGTGACCCTTGTGGGCAGTTACTGAATGCATCCCAGTTCTCACCCCTCCTGTTTTGCAGGCATGTGTGTGATCTCTCTCTCTCTCTCTCCTTGAATATAGTGACTCAATTTTAATGAATAGAATATGTTAGGTAATACAGCGTCTTAAAACCAGGGTTAGTTTACAAAGAAGAGATGACGTCTCTGGACTCTGGGCCCTCTCTGATATTTGCCGCTTGCTTGCTTTGTTGAAGCCAGATGCCACATTGGGAGCTGCCTATGGAGAGGCTCGAGTGGCAAGCAACTGAGGGTGGCCTCCAGCCAGCAGCCCAGGAGGAACTTAATCCTGCCAACAGCCACATGACTGAACTTGGAAACTGCTCATTCCCCAACAGAGAGACTTGAGAAGACTGCAAGTCAGACCAGCACTTGGTTTGCCATGTGTGAGCAATCCCAGAGCCAGATGACCCAACTAAGCTGCACCTGGGCTCCTGAATTACAGCTACTGTGAGGAAACACATGTTGTTCAAAGCCTCTGAGTTCGGGGTTCTTCCAGTAGCTGTAGATACATTGGAGCAATCTCCTATAATGAATTCGACTTTAAATTAATATTTCAATTTTAAAGGCCTACGATGGTTTTGTCTTTTAGATTGGGATTCATGCAATACAACAACAGTAACTTTTGAACATCAGTTAGCTGTGTTACTGTCTGGGTTAAACAAGGAGATGCGTGTCATACAAGAGCGAAACAAATGTGCAAAATCAGTATCTCCTTAAGTACGATGGTTGGACTAATGTAGATTAGAAAGCTAAATGATCAGAAAGGAAAGCAAACTTAAAGATGAACCAAATCTAGACTGGAGACATCCAGAGGAAATAGTAGCCAAGATGTCTTTCTGTTTGATAGATGACCTTGAAAGAGAAGCCAACGAGGATGTTATTGGCCTGTGCTACCTGTAATCAGTTAAGTCCAACTGATGAGCTGTGGCCTTCGGGAAGAGCAAGCCAGGTAAGCCACACTGGCATGGGCCCTCACCAAGAGGTCAGGATACGGACAGTAATAATATACACAAAAGGCTGCTTCTGAGAGTTCTGTTGGTATTGAAATGTGCTCAGCAAAATTTTCCCTTGAATCAGATATTAAATATTTAATCTTCTTGGGGCATACGGTCCTAATGTAGACATGCAAAAGCAGCCACAGAGCACACAAAAATGAACGAGCATGTCTGAGCTCCAATAAAGTCTCATTTGCAGAAGTAGGATGCAGGCCAGAGTTGGCCTGTATGCTATGGCTAGCCTACCCCGTGCTATAGAACAAAGTATCCTGCAGTATAATCAATCCAAAACAAAACAAGCCCATAACTAAAGGCCAGAAGCAATATCCAAAAGCCAATGGAGAAGTGAACAGTGCAGAAAGCGGGACTAGACAGAGCAGCCCAGACAGCTCTTCCGTCTGACCTTTGGTCTGTGTTCAGACAAGCATGAAAAGATGAGTGAATGTCGAGACCACGGAGAGTCTCAAAGTGAGCACAAAAGGAGCTGGAAAGAGGACAAAGGGCTGACTTGACTTAAAAGAAAATAGTGTGTGGCCAAGTGCACAATATTGAACTAATGTTAAGTGTCCTTCTTCAGGGATGGACGGGGCAGGACTCGGGCCAGATGCTGCCTCAAAGCTTCCAGCAGGATTCTGTTTCCAGCCACTTTGCAGTAGGCAGTGACTTCCCGTATATCCCCACCTACTTCAACCCTGGAGTTCAGCCTCACCAGAAAGGCGTTTGTTGATATTCTACATGGTGAATTTCTTTCTAAATTTCTTCATGGCATACAAAGGAGCAGTTTGATCTAAGAGATTCCATTTATGCTCAAAGAATAAGGCCATAATTCATCTTTTATGCCTTTCTGTCTTGTCTGACAAATGGAACTCAAATTGGCATTCTTTGTTCAGAGGCAAACACCATCTTGAAATTGTTTGCTCCCATTGTTTAAAATAATTCTGATTCTAGATGATTCTTCTACCTTGGGAAAACAGTATACATCTGAGAAATTAAAAGTCAAATTATTTTTTCCATTGAAATAACTTCCATTTAGAAAAACATTATTTTGTATGAAAATGGGATGTCTCAATACTTCCTATAATTTTTTTTCACACAAAGCAGGATGAGTTATGAATTAGTAGGCCAGATTCAATCCCAGTTCCAACTCTGAAACTGATTATCATGTGTCTTCATCGGAAAAGTTTTTGGTTTTATTTTATTTATTTCCTCATTTTCAAGAGAGAACGGGTATTCGTTTCTCTTCTAGCTATAACATAGGAAAGAATACGCTGAGCTAAGCCATGCAAATATGTGATACAAATTTAAAATTCTGTAAGCATTTTAGGTATTATCCACCAGATATTTATTTTAAATATCGGTATATGTACATAAAAACAAAAATAAATAACACCATTCTCTTTTCTATTGTTTTGGTCAGTTTTCTGTTGGTATAACAAGATGCGCAAGGCAGGATACTTTATATAGAAAAGAGATTTATTTAGTTTGTAGCTCTGGAGGTTGAAGAGCTCAGTATAAGAATGTATTTGGCTCTGGTTATGGCTTCTAATGGCTGCCATGACACTTCAGGAAAAGAGTTCCTGTGGGAATGGTGAGCAGGCAGTATATCTAGAAAAGGAATTCCAAGAGGATCCCAAATGCCTTTCTAGCAACCATCCCCTAATGAATTAGTCTACTCAGACCAGCTTTAACCCATTCTGAATGCAGAGCCCCATGACCTAATTACCTTCCAGTTAGACCCCACCTTTAAGATTTTTACCACTTCAACGCTACCATATTTCCAGAACCAAGCTTCAAGAATATGAACCATGAAGTGACGAATGCACTTGAACTGTATCCAAAACGTAGCACCTCCCAGAGTTAATTGTACTCAGTGTTCTTAAGTAAAGAAACTTACTCTATAGGTAATGCATTTTTAGAATGATTTACATACTTTGCTTACTATGTGTCTTTCGTGTAACTTTTATAGCATGATTACAATTATTATTTCCAATATTAACAGCAGTAACAACAACAAACCTAAAGGCAGATCACAGATTCGCTTAGCTATCTACTAAAGAGACTGAGAAAGACCCGACCTAGAAGATTTATTTCTGCAGTCCACGTGGTCTAACATAATATCATATTGAAGATTAGGACCATACACATCTGCACTGAAGTCATTATTTATTCTAGACCATAACCAGAATATTGAAAGTCGAGATGGCTAGGAAAAATAATTATTCCTCTAAGTGATGTTTCTATAATTAGTATTTACCAATGTGTAATCTATTAATAGTTAATCTATTGCTTTAATGTATTTGTGTGAAAACTACATGTATTTCCAAGGAAAATGTCATTTTATTTAAAAACTATCATTTTCATTTTTGTACTTTTCTACATTTGTTGTTGTTGTTATTATTGTTGTTGTTGTTGTGACTTTATAAGACACCACTGGAGGCTTGTATCTTTTTCTGCATTTACTGTGTCATGAATTGTTGTTTTGGGATGACAAACAGGCCTTTTCAGATGCTCTTGGAAAGAACACAGCATTTAAATTTTTTCAGAGGATTGTGACAATCCTTTGGTAATAGAGCAAGCCCCCAACCCCCAAATGACAGTTTCTAAATGACTAGTTGCAGTAAAGTGAAGGCAAGCATGTGAGTAAACTCTTCATCCTTGATGCACTTGTTTCCCAGCCTAAGCCTGTCTCGGACTTGAGATTTTATCTATCCAAAACTTTGCTCGAAAATACCAGTTCATGGAACCATTTATCTCTACCAAATTTGACATTTTTCACTTTGCAGTATGAAACACTGCATTTATGAATGTCATGTTCATCTTCTACCAAGAGTCTTGAAGGTTTGGGAAGTTGCTGACTTTGCAATGGTTCTACAAGGTTCTCGGAATTCTGACATTGATTTTGAAGCTCAAATGTGATCGTCAATCAATCATCAATGCTTTCTTTAAAATGATAAGCATCCTTACAGTGGCCAACTTTCTAGTTTGTCCCTCACTGAGGGACTCCCACAAAAGTGCTAAAGTTTCAATACTAATACCAGGAAAAGTCTTGAGAGCCATCCATAAAACATCTACCAACTCCCAAGTAAACCTAACTGTAGTTTCTCTATTAGTTATTCTCTTAAAATAAAAAATGACGTCCCATGACAAAATTCTCTAGTTCACCTGGCAACCATATCACCAGGAGGGGGATTCCTTCAGGACAATGGTCTTTGTTGGTATGAATTAGCTACAATTTCTATTCATGTTAACGACACAGAATACAAAAAGGACTTATATTCAAGGGTCAGTGTGAGTAAAACAGTAATTTTGTCAGCTCCATCAGTGGCATTTTAAAACAATTTAAAATAAATACAAGTACAAAGAAGTGAAGACTGTGGCGAAGTAGTCTCACACTGGTGTCACTAGAGCTGTGCTCAGCTTGACACATCACAGAGTCATGTATTATTATTGGAGACTGCCCAAATTATCAAAGGAAAGCAAATGGTGCTTTTATACATGTGTATGCCCAGTATCTCCAAGAGTCCAACAACTATATTTTGGAAAGCCATTCCCTGGTCCATAAGTTTCCCAGCAGCTATTTCTCTGTCACAATTTGTTCCAACATGAATCACCTCATGAGTCCATCTTCCTTTCCTCCCCTTGTGTCTTATCAAGGTTTAGAGAAGTGCTTGTTGTAAATTCACAAACTTTGAGTGCATACTCTCTGAGGACAATGGAATGAAGACTCTGTCTTAATATCTACATGAATTTACCATTAGGAGCTTGGTAATCTTTGTGATGACAAATCTTAATTGTCAAACTATTAGCACCATGAGAACAAATGCCTGAGAGTGTTCGTGAGAAACTATCTGGATTAAGTTCACTGAGGTTTGGAGAGATCCACTTTGGGTGTGGGTGATATCGTTCTGTGGGCTGAGGTCCAAGAGTGAATACAGAGGAGAAGGCAAATGAGCATAGGCATTCATTGCTGCTTCCTGACTGCGATCACTATGTGACCACCCATTTCCTGGCCCTGTTGCCATTCCTTCCCTGACATGTGGACCACGGGCAAACAAATTAAAACAACAATGCCTACATTGAAAAAAAAACTCACCCTCCTTCCTGTATGTTGTTTTTTGGGCTATTTTGTCATAGTATCATAAAATGTACCTAAAGCAGTTAGGATGTCCTCTTATTTAATTTCTAAGTGAATCCCACGTGTTATTCTGATTCCCCTCTTTATGAGAACACACACAGAACATAATTCACTCCCACTGCATTATTTTAATAACCCTTAATATCTGAACAGACAATAGGCAAGATCAGGGCATGGAATGAACACTGACAAAATGAAAATCGGACCTATTTTCAAATTAACAAAAGTTTATTTTTCCTTACTGTAGATTAGAATGTATCTCATTTTGTACTATTAAAAAATGCTTTGTATCTGAGACTGAGATTCAGAGGAAGCGATCACAATTGGAATTCTAAAAATAAAAGTGATGTCATGCAATCTCAAGGTCCGGTCTCAGCATTAGACAAGGCTGTGCAATAGGAAGTGGGTGCCAAGACAGTTTCCTCAACAGAGCTGCTCAGGAATCTTCTCTGTCAGAGCATCTGCCATATGTAACTAAAGAATGAAACCCAGTATGATGGTGCATTGTTACGCTAAGGGTGCACGAGCCACGGATATGAAAAGAAATCCAAGGTGAGATTGACAGGTACTTGCATTACTTGGAGGCAGGCATCACGGTGCTTTAGAGCAAAAAAATGTAAGCCAGAATTTATCTATCTACACACTTGTACCTTTTGCTTATGTGCCACTTTACAGCTTATTGAAGCTTTAACGTGTACTATCTCCAGCTCTTCATGCCACCCATAAAATGATCTTTTGTGATTTTTTTCTTTGAATGTTTGTTCATTCTTTATGTTGGACCCAAAGAAGCCAAAGCCACAAAATTATGTGACGTCACACTACACTCAGTGTCCAGCTCAAGTCTATGGACCCAGAATCAATTACTGTGTCTAGTAGACTTCAAAGGCCCCCTGGAAACTTTGATGATATTGAATGAAATGTGGGGTTATAAAATTAAGTATGGTAGAGTAAAAAACTCTCATTTACCCACATTTGTTAGACTCTTGATAAGGCAGTGCTGTTCTCTTCATCCCACTGCATTCAAGGGACTAAAAGTCAGGGGGTGTACGTTTCCAGCTTCCCGTGTCAGAACAGTTCTGAGTTCCTGTGTGTTTGTTGCTAACGGGATAATAGAATGGAGGCAGACAGGGTTGTGTTGTTTCTTGTGATGGTGGTGGTGTGGGGGGGAAC
This sequence comes from Rattus rattus, assembly GCF_011064425.1. Taxonomy (NCBI): domain Eukaryota; kingdom Metazoa; phylum Chordata; class Mammalia; order Rodentia; family Muridae; genus Rattus; species Rattus rattus. The sequence continues at coordinate 171,109,126 of NC_046154.1, read as the reverse complement.
ATCCAGATGCAATGAATCTAAGGCTCTCAGCTATCCCCAGCTGCTTTTCAGTTTTGCATCTGATTTGGTGTCTTGACTGTCATGGGTCTGCTGGTGGCCTCCTACAGTTCTGAAATTCTCTGGCTCTCTAAGAGCTCATGGTGAACCTTAGCATGCAAAGAATTTTACATCTCTGCAACCCTGCAACCATTGACCGTCAGCATGGGGTCCCTAAAGTCTACAGTTCCTAAACTAAGTAATAGTCACTTGAAATACCTGGAGTTGTTCTAGTCCTCTGAAAAGTACTGATGGTTATTTTGACTGAATCCATTAATACGACACTGAGTTGGCAAAAGAGACATGAGAAGGTGGGTTAAAGTGTCAGCAGAGAGAAACACCATTTGGTAGCTATAATTGTGATTGAAACGTGGAAATGGATATCTGAGAGAGTAGAGACTGAAGGGCAAATGCATGGAGTGAGGAAGCTAACTCATACGCTGAAGATTACTGGAATGAGTGAGAAAGAGAAGAGCCTAGGTATGTCAGACATTGGTAGACCAGATGGAGTTAGGAATAGGTAAACTGACAAAATATTTAAGTGTAGTTTTGAGATGGGCAACCCTTTTCTTTAAAGGACCGTACATTAGTCTACATAGTCAACTATAGCAAAATTCAATCAACTGAATAGCTTAGAAATGTCAAATGGAAATCTGTTTCTCTTAGTTCTATAAACTGAAAAAAAAAATTCCAAATCAAGGACCTGGCAGTTAATGTCTGATAGTGTCACCTCAAGGTGACCTCACATATAGGAAAAGAGTCAAAGCTGGGACTCTCAGATAAGGTACCACCACCCCCTCACAGTGGTTCTGCCTCTGTGATATAATTGTAGATCATATAATCATACAATCTTAGGACTGTCACATAATCGTGGAGATTTTAATCCAGGAGTTAGGGATATATGTAAGCATTGAGACCACAAGAGGCCCAATGGCAAATGGTTTAAATATTATGTACCTGATAATCTGTCAAAGCTAGTCAGTTCAGCTGTTGCATTATGACAGCAACTGTAGATACTACTTAAGTGAAGAAATATAGTTGTGCTTCACGAAAACCCTATTTATAACACAAGAGATAGGTCAAGTTAAGCCTAGGGCCTACAGGGACCATTAGGACCTTTTATTATAGTGCACCATCTCCTTATCCAAGAAAAGCTAAAATAAAGACTCTATGGTTATAGATGTCAGACAGAGATGAATAGTGGCTGTAGGTGAACCTTACAAAAACAGAGCGAACACATATAAACCTGAACATTGTTCCATGAGCCCCACAGAGACTGCAGCTATCCTGAAAAAGATGCTTTCTAAGCATAAGAAAATATTGATAGGGGAGCCACTAAAGGAAAACTAGTGACTCTCTAGGAGGAATGACAATCTAAAGTCTGCTGTCCTATAATGTGATAGATCTAGAAAATAATTGTATGTATTATTTGGACAGGTTGCAATGTAATGAAGAAAATAACTACTGAGGCATTTGAGGCACGGCGTACAGTGTTCATGAATCCCTGGTGTTCTGGTAGCAGGTTCTTCTAGTCTAATCCTCCAGACCAAGAATCTGGAAGTTTGAACCTTGAAACTGAATAGCCTAGAGGAAGTTGCATTGCATTAGAAGAGGTAAATATTTGGAGTCCAACTGGTAAGAGTAGAAGCTACTAGCAAATTAGGAGATGGAACTGGTAATAGCCCATAAATAAAGAAAACGCTATGGAGTGTTTCCAAGCATAAATATGAGCCAAGAACATTATTCAATTTCCACAGCCCTAAATGAAAGATTTTGGCTAAGGTGGAACAGTACTGGCATTTCTCCTTGATGTCTCGGCTGTGTATCCTCCTGTTAATGATATAATGAAAACTTCATTAAGTGTGCAGTAACACATAGTTATGGTTTGGATATGAAATGTTCCCTCAAGGCTCACATGTTTTGAATTTGTTCTTCGGATTGAGGTTATTGGATCATAAGGGCACTAATGTCATTAATGGATTCGTTCATTGATGGATTCATAGTTGAATGGGCTACTGGAAAACAGGGCCTGTTTGGAGGAAGCAGATCATAGAAGAGATGCTGTTAAGGTTATTTCTTGAGTCCAGCCTCTCCATCCCTGTATGTATTTCTGTCCCTGTCCCTGTCCCTGTCCCTGTCTGTGTCTCTGTTGCTGCCTCTGTCCCTGTGTCTATCACTGTCCCTCTCCCTGTTTCTATTTCTTTTTCCCCATCCCTCGCAGTTTCCATACGGTGAGAAGCTTGACTCCGCCATACTCTTCCACAATGCTGCACTACCTCACCACAGTCCTGGAAAGGATGGGACCAACTGCAGGCACTTAAACTTCTGAAACATTAAGTCACGAAAGGGCTTTCCTCCTTTAAGTTGTTCTTCCCAGCTCTGGTTGATTCCAGTTGGCAGAAGTATTTTATAATGGGAGTTTAGGTTTGCGGTACATGTGCCATGGACAGGATCAGATCATGAGGATGTGACTTAGACAACAGACAAATGTGAACTAACTATGTTGGCCTGTTTCAGTCCTTTGCATTGTTATTGTATATGTTTGTATAGATAGATGACAGATAGACAGATGGACAGATGACAGACAGACAGGTATGTTTGAACGTGCATTTTACATGTTAGTGATAATTCATCTTGCACCTGGAAACAATGATTCAAGTAAGAAAACTTTTAGAGGGAGATGGCATAGCCCATAATTCATTCTCCGTGGCTATGGAAATGTACTTGGATGACTAAAAATCATCTCGACTGCCTTTCCTAATCACTGTGCTTATTACTTGTCACAGGAAGAGGATCAAGGCTAATCTAAAAGGAATAGGTAAGCGCTAACAAAAGAGCAGGCTTTCTTGGAGATCATGTTGGCCTTTTTCCCTGGTGACTGCAAGTAACTAAAACTACATCTTGCTCTTTCTTTAAAATCGAGCAGATGACTGTGGTGGTTCATTTTATGTGCTAACTGGAATGGTCACAGGGTGCAGGTGCCCATGTACTGGGTTGAACATTACTCCGATTGATTCTCTGAGAAGTTTCTTGGATGAGACTAACACTAAATTGGGAGACTAGAGGAAGTAGAATACTCTTCCCAAAGCAGTGAGTCTCAGCTGTATGTGGAAGACCTGGTGAAAACCAAATGCGTGAGCAAGGGAGAACTTGCTACTGTTACGTTCAGTTTCCTCTGATTAGAGGCGTTGGTTTTCTCCTAGGTTTGAAATTGAACTTATACAACATTCTTCCCAATGTCTCCACATTGTCAGGAGCAGATCTTGGAACTTACCTTCTAAAATCATCTCAGTAAATGCTTTAAAGTCAACATCTGCATTTATTTCTACAGAATCACATTTATCTGTGCTTTCTATTGCATTCTGTTTTATCTTTGTGCACAAATGTGTACCATGTATTTCTCCCTCTTCCTCTCCCCCTCCATCCCTCCTTCCCCTCCCTCTCTCTGTGGTGGTGGTGGGGTCTATAAGTTTATGTAAGGCATCTGCCTCTTCTGCATTCCACCTTCATTTTTAAATATTACCTCTCACTCTACCTGTATCTCCCTGGTTAGACTGGCTGGCCAGTAAGTTCTTTGTAGATCTGTCTGTCTCTACCACCCCCACACCAAGCTTTACATGTGTACTGGAAATCTGGACTCAGATCCTTAATGCTTATTCGTCAGGCTCGTTACCCACTGAGCCATCTTCTTAGCCCAACAACTCTGCTTCTTCATGATCTCATGTCAGTCAATATTTTCCCCATTTGGGTTTCCAGGGAAAAGTTTTATTTAGTATAGCACATAAAATAAAAGATGGTGCACGTGTGAAAGAAATGGGTCTCCTGCCATCTGCTTGGAAAAACTCACAGAAAATCCAGAAGTGCTAATTATTGATGATTACCCTTTGAGAAGAAGCAGTAGGTTATAGATGAAGTTTTGAAACTGTCAGGCCAGACAGAAACGGCTCTCTCTATATTCATTGCAAGGTTTCTCACTAATCATAATAGGTTTCTTACCAAAGGACCATTTTGGGCCCAAAATACATGAACATGATAATAAATCTCTTAGTAAATTTAGTATTGATGTCAGGGGTCAAACCATTACCAAAGATTATTTAATTGGTTAGTAGAGGTGGATCCCCAATCCAAATTCAGTTAGGGTCTCTGAAACTTCAGCCCAGATCCTCCCACTGCATCTAAGGTCTAATGGTTAAGGAGAATGTGCTGATATTACTAAGTGATGGCGTTCTCTGGTGCTACTGGAAAGAAAATCCCATTTGCCGCAGGATCTGATTTGACTGCACACTTTTAATGAGGGAAGGGAAGCTTCATTTGGCACGAACAGTTCCTATCATTCCTCTGTTAGTCACTGGAATAAGGTTACCCCCTAAAGAAAGCCTGCAATCTTATGTCTTGGACTCCTTTTAATTAAGGCTCTGAATGGCTAATGACCAGCCTTCTAGGGGTTAGGGTGAGATTGTGCGCACGGTATGTGGAAGTCTCTATGGAGTGAGATGCCACTGGCTACACAAACTATTAGATACCAGGCATCTAAGATCATTATTCCTAATTGCTTAAAATGATCTCAGACTGGCACTGAGATAAAAGTTGAATTATACTATTATAGAAGATAAATTTATTTTTATAAAGTAGATGCAATGCCATAAAAAAATTAAAAAAATTTAAATGCTCTATGGTCTTCAAAGCATTCATCTACCCATAGGCAGGATGTCATGGGGACTCTTGTAATTAACATTGGACTCATGACATGAGCTACCTGTCAGTGTGTCAGAGTAGAGACACTGTCTATTACTAATACAATAATAATGCATGCTGCTGAGTTAGTAATACAAGTTTGTGTTAGTAATATAAATTCGCCCTTTATATGATTGTATACCTCGGTCACACATCTACCAAGTGTCCTCATTTATCTGAGGTAATCAGAGATTCTTATTTCCAGCTAGGAATTGTCTTCTGAGGCTGGAGAACCCAAGAAACTTGAACTCTGACAAGACAGTAACAAACAAAGGTAATTTGCTTCTGGATAAAGCCCCAAATCTTTCATCTCGTTCCAAGTATTGCGCATTTCCTGGAATGTAGGGCACAGCTTATCACAGTTGTGTGCAGCTATACAGAGCGCGGATTTGATCTTCTGATATGGCGAAGGGCAACTCAGACCCAATTCCACTGCTGATCACAAGAGTCGCTTTATCCTCACTCCTGGTCACATGGGTGCTTTGAAGACCCTGGAAGCATTTTAAAAGGCTTAAAATCTTGTGTGCTTGTATATTAATTTTAGATATAATAAATTCATTCTTCCCATTATAATAAAAACCTAATAAAACCTAGGTCCGTTGTTCTTAGATTCTTGTATGAGGTTCCAGAAGAGAAAATGGTGAATTCCTTTAGAGTATCTCTCCCCACAAGGAAAGTATACCCTCTTACATACGCATACATATATGACCATGCATATGTGAATAGACAAGTACAGATACACAGTTTTCCATCAAGTTTTAGGAAATTCCGTTTCCTTGGCTGTGGGCCATTGATTATTGCCAAGGGATAAAATAGTGTAAGGTGTGGTCTGTTTGGGCAGTGTATCTGTTTACGCTCGATTACTGTAACAGAATACTAGATGCTGGGTAGTGTACAAAGAAGAGTATTTAGGCTGCAGTGAAGGTGCTCCTAGATGCATTGTACCATAGCATGATGACAAGGAAGTGCGTAAAACAGAAAGGTCAGAGGATAAGATAGCAAACCAGAAAGTATGCCAGGCGTCAGGCTCACTCTTTCATAGCATCCCCATGAGAAGAACTATTCCCTGATTGAACACCACCAATTCCTTCCTTGATTGACCCAACTACTTTGCACTGGAATTCACTTCTTAGAACTCCCTCCATCTTTCTTACCACCATTCTGAAGACTAAGCTTTCAGAATATGAATGGTTGGAGGTCGAACTCAAACCATATCTAGCAAGGATGGGTAAAAGAAATACAAAGTGATGGAAGACAGTGCTTCAGTTTGCAATTTAAAGAGCAAGTGTTGATTATGACTCTGAACAGCATGTTTTGAGCATCAGATTCCTCTTCATTTAAAATGCTGGGAAACTTTGATCACTGATTTTATGTGTCAGCTTGCCTGGGATGAGCAGGTATTTGTTTAAACTTTAATTATAGTGGGAGCAGGAGACAGGACATGGAGGTTCTGGGGAAGTTAATCACATACATTTTCATGGCTCAGTTTTTAAAGAATCTATCCAAATGTTTAAAATTAGAGAAGGGACGGTGAAAGGGAGCAAAAGTAAACTGGAAACAAAACAAAAAATAAAGTTGAGAAGGAAAGGAACAGGAAGGAAAAGAGGAAGCAGGTAAAAAGGGACAATGAAAGAAGGCTAGAAAGAGGGCACTTGTCCTGGGGTAGTCTGCAGACTGGGGAAGGCACCGGTATGGGATCCTTTGGATATATTGACAGGCACTCAAACTACTCCCTTGGGACAATGGTTGATCTCAGGAAAGGTTTCCAGGAAGAGGAGACTGAACTGTGACAGTGATGTCAGGAAGATGAGCAGGGCTGCATATTTTCAGGCTTCTGGAGTGAACATAGACTTATGCTGACAGTGTGAATAGATCACACTAACTCCTCTTCCATGTAGAATCATTGGAAAGACACAAGTTGAGGATCTGCTGGAGGAGAGGACTGGGGAGGAAAAGGTCCATCACACTGGTCCTGTATTCTGCAAGAACACAGAAGGTAGAGCGAGGTGAGTTAACAGGAGCTTTGAATGCATAACAGAGAAAGGCTGGGAGGAGAGCAAGCCCCAGGGTGGGCCGCCCCTAGCATCTTTAGAACTGACAGACACTTTCTGAGTTCCGACAGCATTAAAAGCAGGGGCTGACAACACACCAAGCTGTGGTAGGCTACCTTGCTCACTGTCCCACAACTAGGTTAGCCTAAAGATGCGAACCCCCAGAATCACAGGCAGGCAAGCTTTCCCAGGTGATCCCTTCTTACCCTTTCCTCCACGTTGCTATTTTGTGGGTTTATTATTTTTATCTTTTTACTTTGTTTTTGCTCCGCCCCTAGAAACTACAAGTATAGTCAAAGAAGTCCCTTGGAACACAGCCTACATCAGCTTAGGTTATTGGAGAGAATAGCATATTTCTAGAACATATATATAAATGTAAAGCCTATAATGTATATATGTTATAATGCACACATATATGCATATCTCAAAGCATATATGTGAATGCATATATTGTAATGCAAACACATAAATACATATCTCAAAAGCATATGTATACAAGCATATGTATGATAAAGCACACACATATATATTCGTGTCTAGAAAACATGTATGTGTATATTTTATAATGCATGTGCATGCACATGCGTGCACGCATGCACACACAAACACACACACAAACACACACACAAACACACACACAAACACACACACACACACACACACATTTGCTGATGCCAACATCAACCTTAGTACTCAGCACTGAAGACAGAGCAAGAATAGCAAAAAAGCTCATGTAAAATCCCAGTCCGCATAAAGCTTCCATAGTCATTGGAAGAAGGACCGTACACTCAGGTAATGAATTAAATGCAGTCACATTCTGTGACTAGTGGTCAGATGGCATATGACATAGGATTACCTAGTGCTAATATAGCCATCTCGGTTTGCATAAGTACATACTTTGCCTGTCACTCAACAATAAAACTGCCTAATGGCACAGGTTTGAAAACTTATCTCATGGATAAGCTGTGAGCAATATGCCATCTGCATAAGTAGTCAGGAAGACAGCAAAGCCAAGGAATGGGTGGGAGATGCTGAGGTGACAGGACAATATAAGATAAAGGTAGAACAGACAGGGACGGTCACAAGTGGGCAGCACACTTTTCAGGGTTCTACACAGTTTTGTTCCTCAGTCTCTCTCTCTCTCTCTCTCTCTCTCTCTCTCTCTCTCTCTCTCTCTCTCTGTCTCTCTCTCTGCACATACAGGCATAAGAGGGGAGGGTTTGTATCCACATGTGTGTACATGTATGTGAAGGGCAGAGGATCACTTTGGACTTGTTCCTCATGCCCTGTACCATTTGTCTTAGTTGGTTAGTTTTTGTTTGCTTGTTTTGAAATAAGGTCGCTCACTGGCCTGGGACTCACCAAGTAGCCCAGCCTGGCTGGCTAGCAAACCTCCAGAGATCTGCCTGACACATACATACATACATACATATATGAGATGTTGGTTCTTAGGTTTGAACTCAGGTCCTCAAGCTTGCAAGACAAGCAACACTTTATCAAGTAAGCTACTTCTTCAAACCCTTTTGCCTGTATTTTAATTAGATTGTTTGTCTCTTTTTCATTGACTTCTAGATGTTCTTCTTATATGCAGAATATTCAACCTTTACCAGATAAATAGCAAATGCTGTCTGTGTAGAGAACATAGATACATATACGTTTATGTACAGATTTTCATATCATATACACAAACACATACACATATACCTATACATAAACAGTCTTTCAAAAGAGTACAGATGGAGTATGACAGATGAGGGAGTGTATGTGTGAAGAACATACTTCTTTGAGACTGTGTAAAAGAAAAGGGATTAAGTACAGATATAATTTGTAAATAAACTTGCGTATATTACAGGTTAAAAGGGAAAGGGGATACAGCAAACATTGGTAGGTTTAGATGGGGTAACTGACGTGGTGAGGGTGCCAAGGTGAGGGTGGAGAAGGCAGCTAGGATGCTGAGCCCTACAGTGCTCTGATGCCAAGGCCTGACCCCTCCTTCTGACTTGAAGAGGATGGAGACAAAGTCTGGCTCCCTGTCCCTGTGCCATCTTGTTAATGTGAGAAAGTACTGTGTATGCCGTCAGCATCTTTATTGTTAAATTTCTCCTTTATCATTCCAACACCTCACCAAACAGTTATTTCTCTCTAAAACATCTCCAAAGGTAAGCAGAAAGCCAGTGCCTGTCCATTAAAAATGCAAGATCAAACATCACCTAAAAGCCCCCTAGATACTCCCTGCCTGGTAATTCCCAGAACTTTTTTCACAGAGAACTAACTGCTGGTCCTACTGGTGGGATTCTGGAACTTTTAGTTCGATAAGGCTACTTCTACAACTAATATACGTTTGCTCATGCTGTACCCAAGGTTACAGCATGAATATTCATTTTCCGAGACTCACAGTTAAGGGACCTTGGCCAGTTGTTTCTGAAAGATCAGCTTTGAGTTGCCTCCAGAGAGATAGTCTGTAATCAAGAAAATTGAGAAACATATCCTCTAATTTTCCCATTCTTGGACACTGGGTATTTATTACCACATTAAAAGACCTGAGAAGCTCTGGTGGGGGGAACAAATTTGACATGATTAACCAGATTTAAAAGAACAAATAATCCAAAATCCACCTCATTTGAGCCTAGAGTGTATTGCTCCATGGTCTCACCTGTCAATCTGCCAAGAACGGGAGTTTGAGAAAATGCATTTTGAGAAAGGCTAGCCAGAAGGAACAAGTTCTCCTCCTCTGAGTATTCTTCCTTTCATCAGTTCTAGCTTGCAAATCTCAGAAGAAAATCTTATTCATCTTTGTGGGTATTCATCTTGCTCCCTGCTGTTCTTTTTCTCTTTGCCTTTTTCTAGGAAGTATCTAGAGTGCTGTGTCCATGACTGGCATTCTAAAGAATCAGCCTCCTAGGAAAAGCTGAGGTATAATGAAATGTCACGCATGGGCATGTGCGAGCTCAGACACACACACACACACACACACACACACACACACACACACACACTTATGTGTACATACATACATGTATATGTGCATGTAAACATCCACATATGTATGTATAAACATGTGTTACTGCTGTTATTATCCTTTTTATTATAATTGGCTTAAATTCTTTTTACTGCTCCCGTTTCCAATATCCCTACGGCAGTTTCATGGACACTTTCCCATGATGCGGGGTTTTCAAACAGAGACAGCTCCTATGGGTGTTTAAATGTGCCCTAGGGGTGTGGAAAGGGCTGCAAATTGGGCCCCATGTGAACGCACAGGCTGACAGCAAGGTGGTTTGGTGGCAGGCTGCCAGCCTGCTTGCATGCACTTGCAGAGAAATGGACAGTTGGCTTGTAATGAGGTAGTCTGATAACCCTGTACCATCTTACCTGCTGCTCTGATCCTGAGCCTCTACGCAATTACCAGGAGGTGACTCCATGTGCATTAGCACCGCGTGTTAAACAAGCAGGATAGCCTCAGACAGCAGATGCCAAAATAGCAGCAGAATGTTAATAAGCGCAAATGTTTTCGTGTTTGACAAGGCATAACAAAACCCCCTTTAAGCAGCATCTTTCCTTTTGAAAGATGCCAGAGAGTCTGGAACATACGATTCCCGTCAGATGAGCGTGCAGACAATGGGCAACACTCAAGGAAAAATTCTGAAAAAAATATATGAATGAGAATTTCCCCATTTTAAGGGAATGCATCGAGTTGGCATAGAATAGGAATCGTGCTGTTCTTTATAGAAGTCAGAATTTGATAGCGGGAAGAAGATAACAGGAAAAGGCATTGCAATCTGGGGATATTTCTGAGAAAAGGGACAAACTAGACCCAAAAATAGCATAGCAGATATCTGGTTAGAAGCTGTCACAACAGACAACTCCTCTAAGAATCTGGAGAAGGGAAACGAGATAAAAAAAAAAGGTAAAGTCATTAAGACAAGACACAATTTATAAAATAGACATGAATGCTTATGGTAAATATAGAACAAATGGGAGATTCAGTGAGACAAACTGGAACAGTCAGGGAGAATGCTCCGTGATTCAGAGACTCCATATCTGTGACTACAGACTCCCATCCCATCAGCACGGGAGTCACTGCCAACTGATACCAAGCCCTTGGATTCCGTATCCACTACTCTTTCTCGTAGCCATTTGGAGTCAACTAATGTAGGTGTGCACAACACAACCTTTAAAGACCCAAATTCCTCCATCACATCGAGCACCCAGAGAGAAATAAAATGCGGAACGAGGTCCAGGTGCCAGAACCCAGCCAGGTATGTATTGAGACATGAAAGAGAGAAAGGTAACTATAGCAGACAAAAGGTTTTAATGATCCATTCAGCCCTCCAAAGAAGCAACTAAATTAGACAAAAGCGAGGTATTTGATTTGTGTAGTAGGAGACCTTCATGGAGACTGTTGTGTGCTCCTTATGTGCTGTGGTATATCAGAAGTCCAGATGGGAGAGGGGCTGCCACTGTAGCATCTACGGGAAAGGCAGATGGGTTCTATTCTCAGGAAGCAGGGCCAAAATTACAAGTGAGGAAATTGGTTCACGCTTGGGCAGCAATTGATAATCAATAATCAAGGAGGGGATTTTATTTTTAATAATAGGAATCGCAAAACTATGCTTAAAACTCCGGATAGAAACCCCAGGGACCAAAGCTCTATTTCATAATAGCAACAGAAAGAGATGAAAAAATTCCAGAGAAAAGCTGCAGGGGCAAAGCTGAGTGACAGGAAGTCAGAAGAGCTTAATAAGAGCCCAGACATGGCCCCACAAACAGAAGACTCTGAGCAGCAGGAGGAAAACTGCAAACATTCAACAAGTCAGGGATGGACAGAAAAAGCAGTCAAAATTAGGGCAGGGGGACTTCCAGTCAGCAATGTAAACAGAGGAAGGGACATACACAGCAGTTGAGGGGCTTGGTCCCACAGTGGTTTTGCCAGGTCGTAATCTTCCATTTATAGCTTCTGCTTTAGCTTTAAAAATCCTTCACTCCTTCTTTAAAAGGAGAACAAGAATAAATACCCTTGGCAGGGAATAGGGAGGCAAAGTTTAGAACAGAGGCAGAAGGAACACCCATTCAGAGCCTGCCCCACATGTGGCCCATACATATACAGCCACCAAACTAGATAAGATGGATGAAGCAAAGAAGTACAGGCCGACAGGAACCGGATGTAGATCTCTCCTGAGAGACACAGCCAGAATACAGCAAATACATAGGCGAATGCCAGCAGCAAACCACTAAACTGAGTACAGGACCCCCATTGAAGGAATCAGAGAAAGGACTGGAAGAGCTTAAAGGAGCTCGAGACCCCATATGAACAACAATGCCAAGCAACCAGAGCTTCCAGGGACTAAGCCACTACCCAAAGACTATACATGGACTGACCCTGGGCTCCAACCTCATAGGTAACAATGAATAGCCTAGTAAGAGCACCAGTGGAAGGGGAAGCCCTGGGTCCTGTCGAGACTGAACACCTAGTGAATGTGATTGTTGGGGGGAGGGTGGTAATGGAGTGAGGATGGGGAGGGGAACACCCATAGAGATGGGGAGGGATAGAGGTTAGGGGGATGTTGGCCCTGAAACCGGGAAGGGTAATAATAATCAAAATGTAAATAAGAAATACTCAAGTTAATAAAGATAAAAAAATCCCCTCTCTATTATTCCCCTCACATGCTAGCGCCAATCCATCTCGTCTCCCTGCAACTCTGATGCAGGAGAGGGACACAGCAGGATGGACCAGGGTGTGGTGCTCAGATAACCCAATCTCTGGCTCTTAACTGGGCTGTTTATTTACAAGGACGGCTTCCATCTTTTAAAACACTGTGATATGAGCAGAGAGATAAGTCATGAAAGGCCTGGTCCTCACAGCTTCTTCGCAAAACCTAGATTCTGTTTAGAAGAAAAGGGATGCCATTTGGTAGTTCCCCCACAGACAAATGTCCCAAATGTTTTATTAGTTATTTGTCAGACATTGAAAAAAAAATAAGTTCAACAATTTCTGCTTCTGACCATGATAGAATGACTGGATTCAGATACATTCTCTCTTCAGGAAAAATGAGAAGCGAGCATGGAGTGTAAGGGAATGCTTTCAGACCTGGAGCTACACAGCCTAGGACTGTGGTCATTAACAAAGAAAATAGGGGTAAGCCTTGATTTGCCTCTAAGGCTGGTTTCTTGCTAAAGGGGCAGGGAGAAGAGACCTAGGAAGTGTGTCCGAGCCCAGAACCTCAGGGATAAGGAAGTAAAGATCAAAGTCTGGGCGAAAGCTTAGACAACTAGAATTTGGGAATAGAATATCAGAAAGTGTGGAGCAAAATAGGTCCTAAAAGTAGCACAGAGGTGAAGTTGGTGTTCGGTGTTTACCTGTCTGCACAGTGGGTAGATGAAAGTCTCTGAAATAGAGCAAAGGGAAAAACTCTGAGGGCAACAGCAATTCTAGAGAGCGACAAGCTAACACTGCTAGGGTTCACACAAAGGGGCGGGGACTCCTTACGTTCCCACCACCAGAGTGGAGTGGCCATACGGACCCACAGTGTTTCGTAGAAGCCTAGAGACAGGCACAGCTTGCTTTTAGGAAAGGGTAGCTGTATAGTCACTATTAAAAACCCTTGAAACCAAGTCTCAAAGGATCAAAGCTTAGCTGCTTGACCAGCTGCCAACAGCACTCATTAAAGGAGTTGCGAGGAACCAAAGCAGCCATCCGAAACAAACAAAGAACATCCTACAAGGCAAAACCCAGTTCCCACCACAGCACTGAAAAAGTGGCAAGCCATGCAAATCATCAGTGAGTGCAAACAGATCTTAATGTGTGATAACCATAGGTCGGCAAACAAGGAAGGTCGAGACTCTTGAGAATTTGAGAAAATAACGCTAGTGTGACTTGGGTGAGGTGGACGACACACAAAAGGAACGAATAAAATTTGTGGAAATAGAAAATAATGGTGTTTGAAATGAAAATCTTGCTCGCTAGGATTTGCGGCAATCTGATACTAAAGGGGGAAGGGGGACAGAGCATTACTTGAAACTTGATAAAAGAAACTCTCTTTAAATTATGTACACAATCAAAAGATGGTCCACACAGGTAGAAATTAAAGAACTGAGACAAACAAGGTTCTTGTGTTGGAGAAATGGCTCAATAGTTAAGAACATTGGCTCTTCCGAGTACCCAGGTTCAATTCCCAGCACCCATACGATGGCAAACAACCATTTCTAACTCCAGTTCCAGGGGATCTATCTCCCTCTTCTGGTCTCCATCGGCACGGTATGTGCACAGTGTGGAGTTATACATTTGGGCAGATCAATCATACACATAAAGTAAAAATAATTCTTAAAAAGAAAGCAAAGAGCCTCCTACGTGTATAATTGGATCCCAGGTAGAATGGCTTTTGTGAGATTACAAATCTTCTTAAGGGATATGGGCGAATCATAATAATTGAATTTCTGGAAGGTAGAGATAAGAAGGAAATCCTCAATGTACTAATGCTAAATGGTTACAAGGTTAAATTGGAAAATATTACTATGTTTGAAATTGAATAGAAAATATTCTAGATTTATTTATTCTATTTTATGTGTAGGGGTGCTTTGTCTTCATGTGTGCCTGGGCACCACTTCCAAGTCTGGTACCATTGGAGGTCAGAGGAAAACATCAGATTCCCTGAACCAGGAGTTACAGGTGATGGTGAGTGGTCACAGTTTTAGTCATGGTAGTAAAATGTTGGAAATAACTCATGGCTCTGACCAGGGGAATATATTTAGTAAAACTGTGAGAAGAACATACAGTAACTACTTCACAGGAAAAAAAATAACTTCAGAGCAGATGAATCTTAAAAAACATTTGTGTTCTATTTAAATGGAGATGAACTCACATGAGATTCTTATTTGGTTAATTTATATGAAACTCTGAAGAGAATGAGTCGAGGAAAAAAGTAGAGAAGTAAATCAACAATATTTCGGGGCTCCTGGGGTTTGAGTATGGATACTGAGTGGAAAGAGACATAATTAGATTTGGGAAGTTAGTAAAAGGTGCGTTATTGATTCTGGTCGTGTTATAATAAAAGTTATCAAAACTCACAAAGCGATATCCCAGAACCACATCCGTTTTATCTTCTGTGAATGACACCAAAACTAAATCGATCTTAAAAGTAAGTTGAAGAGCTGGAGAAATAAAAGAACTGGAAGAGCTTGAAGGGGCTCGAGACCCCTTATGAACAACAATGCCAAGCAACTAAAGCTTCCAGGGACTAAGCCACTACCCAAAGACTATACATGGACTGACCCTGGACTCTGACCTCATAGGTAGCAATGAATAGCCTAGTAAGAGCACCAGTGGAAGGGGAAGCCCTTGGTCCTGCTAAGACTGAACCCCCAGTGAATGTGATTGTTGGGGGAGGTGGCAATGGGGGAGAGTGGGGGGAGGGAACACCCATAAAGAAGGGGATGGGGAGGGATTAGGGGATGTTTGCCCAGAAACCGGGAAAGGAATAACATTCAAATGTAAATAAGAATTACTCAAGTTAATAAAAAAAAAAAAAAAAAAAAAAAAGTCCCAGACTCCAGGGAAGCGAGAGGTTCCCAGTACCCAACAGTGATGACTTTGGTCGAAATACTCAACAAAGGGAAGGTAGAACCTGTAGAGACCAGCTCTAGTAGAAAGGCATGGTCCCTAGTTGAGGGATGGGGCCACCCACCATTTTTCCCCAGAAATATTCCTGCCCGAAGAAAAGACATGGACACAAAAATGGAACAGAGACTGAAGGCAATCTGGGGACTGCACCACCTAGGGATCCATCCCGTCTGCAGACACCAAAACCTGACACTATTGCTGATGTTGAGAAGTGCGTGCTGACAGGAGCCTGGTATGGCTGTTCCCCGAGAGGCTCTACCAGCACCTGACCAATACTGATGCAAATACTCACAGTCAACCATCAGACTAAACAAGGGGACCCCAGTGGAAGAGCTAGGGAAAGGACTGAAGGAGCTGAAGGGGATTACAACCCCACAGAAAGAACCGGACCACTCAGAGCTCCCAGAGACTAAACCACCAACCAAAGAGTATACATGGAGGAACCCATGGCTCCAGATACACATGTAGCAGATGATTGCCTTATCTGATATCAGTGGGGGTGGGAGAGGAGGTCCTGTGGAGGATTGATGCCCTAGTGTACGGGGATGCTAGACTGGTGTGGTAGAGGTGGGTGAGTGGCTGGAGGCGCAAAGGGCGGCAGGGGAGGGGGATGGGATAGGGGGATTTGTGGAAGGGTAACCAGGGAAGGGGAATGTTATTTGAAATGTAAACGAATAAAATGATTCATAAAAAATAAAAAAAAAGAATACTTAATGTTCTTACAGAAGCCCTACATCTGGTTCCCGGCACCCAAATCCCATGACTCTGAAGCTACAACTCGAGTTTCAACCTGCTCTGATGCTCTCGTGATCTCCATGGGCACCCGCATACATGTGCACATAGCCTTCCCTATACACACAATTTAGACTAATATTAATAAAATAAATCTTAAAATGCTATTCTATTGGGAAACCAGGAGTGATGTCAACAGCCTGTGTTGTTTGGGGGGTCTCCAGAATACCTCGACCAACTTCGGGAAGGGAGATAACCCCAGTTGGCATTGTACTTTTTACTAGGCAACCTGTGGCTTCTGGGAAGAGCATTATTCCCTGTGCAGAGTGACCTCAATTCACAACACACCCTCCTGTGTGTGTGTGTGTGTGTGTGTGTGTGTGTGTGTGTGTGTGTATTTACAAAGATTACAGAATAGCTGGTTTTCATAAAGTTTTTTCAAAAGTTGTCACTCTCTCACCCTCACATCCCATTTCCCACCTTCATCTCCATCCCTCTCCCCTCTTAAACTACCTCACTATTATTCCCCTTTTCCCTTTCATATCATTACTCTTCTGGGATTCCCTCTCTTAAGATACACCCCCCCCCGCAAAAAAAACCCCAATTATTCCTTTCTTATGCCCTGGGATTCAACAGGTACTTCAAGCTAACACACCAATTTTGATGCAAGGATCCTGTGGTCGTTTGAATAGGTATGGTCCCCATAGACTCCTCTATTTGAATGATTGGCCATAGGGATGGCATTATTAGCAGGTATGGCCTTATTGGAATAGGTGTGGCCTTGATGAGGGTCTGTGTCACTGTGCAGGCAGGCTTTGAGGTCTTATATATGCTCAACCTATGCCGAGAGTGACACATAGTCTCCCTCTGCCACCTGCAGATCAAGTAGAAATCTTAGCTCCTTCTCCAGTCCCATACCTGCCTGCAACCTGCCGTGTTCACCATCATGTTGAGAACGGACTAAACCTCTGAACTGTAAGCCAGCCCCGGTTACATGGTTTCCTATAAGGGCTGCCTAGGTCATGTTGTCTTTTCACAGCAATGAAACCCTAAGACAGATCCACATATGCATAGGAATATTCCAGCTTGGGGGAATTATCGACAGTTTATGGTTTCTGAGGGAGAAAGAGTGGGACCCTTGGGAGGTCAGACAAGCTCCAGTGCCCAGCCTCACACGTGCGAGTATGCGGGAGCACAAATCGGACTCAGTAGGCCATAAAAAAAAATCATAAAAATAAAAATAAAATACAACATTGAGAAGATGTAAGGAGAGAGGGAGTAGATCTGGGAGGAGTTAGGAGGACAAATACTATGTGGCTGTGATCCACGGTGTGCATGCAAAAAATCTCAAAAAATTAATTCAAATATATGAAAAATAAATCTTACTTTTTTAAAGTTAAATTTCTATTTTTTTTCTCATTTTGCCCCAGTCTGTATGCTTCCCTGCTGCCATTAGTGAAGCCGATTTAAATCAGTGGTAAGATGAACATTAAGACTCTACAAGTGAGGCAAATAGAAGCAACATTTAAGACAATATTACATCTCTATTAGAGTCACACACAGCTCTGTTGTTTATGTCACATGGACAGCATGTCCTTTTGACTCTTGACTCCGTGCTATTTTTGTTGACTCCCTTCCTTTGGAAGTTCACCAGCAAATGGGCTTCCCGTATCCCTCCTGTAAGGCCTCACTTTTGAGTGCTGCTGGCTTTGCTGTCTGTCCTGGAGGTTGTCAGTGATCGCGAGCAATGAATTTTGATGTCGCTTTGGTTTCTACCCATTCTGTCCACTGTTGTGGTGGCAATCAGTTCGACTCCTCCTGGTAGTGTCTAGATCTTCTTCCAAACATGGCTTTCCACTCTGAATTCCAGGATTAAATACTTCCCAACAGCTGTAGAGTAGCCTGTACAGCTTGAGTCCATCCACTTCGCCCCAAATTACTTTTAACTTCCCTCCCTAGATGTTCTTCCTTGACACCTCTGGTGCTCCTCACCGTCGTCAATACAATGTGGCGTCTCCTCTATGAGTTACACAATTCCATATTGTTTATACATGCTGTAGGAAAAGCCACTAAACAGTCTCCTCTCTCTTGCTTTCTCCTCTCCCAGTCAGCCACCACTGGCATCATGACCTGAGAGGCAAATAAGTTGATGTTTCTTTCTCTCTTTAACAAGACAATGGATCTTTGTCTAACACATGTAATCCCAATTTCCAACTTAGGTTCAACAGGATCCTTATTCATTTGTTGAAACCTTTTCGTGGTTATCTCTGACAATCCTAACCAAACCCTCCTGGGGAAATTTATGCTTTCCTTCAATACATTTCCCACTGCATTTCGAACCTTTGATGGTGGCTGTATTAGCCCAGTGAGCTACTGAAACAGTCAATGAATGTCAATTGTGATCAGATAGAGAATACACACACACACACACACACACACACACACACACACAAATTAGCAAGAGTAAAGGGTTTCTGAATGCACAGAACTAAAAGTTGATTCAAAATCAACATGCATACAAATCCGAAATGCATAAAAACCCGGGTGTTTCTGGCAGCTATTTCATACGTTGTATCATGCGACTTCACTGAAATCCTGGCTCTACACACACAACATACACTCTGCCAAGGAATGATTCCTGAGACTCCAGTCTAGGCTCAAGCCTATTGTGTTTTTATTTTACATACAATATTTTTGGCTTTTCTAAAAACATAAATATGGAAAACAGATTTTTAGTCATTCCTGCTATCAGTCCTCAACACATACTGAAGTCTTTGGTCTGCGTTGTGTTAAAATGTTTACTTTCTTTAAATGGCAGATTGAATTGTGGTGTGGGATTAGGATTTTCTGAAATGGCCCTAAATATACTCCTGCCATTTTATTGCTACTTGTTTATATAAAGTGTTATTCTCAGCATTAACAATCAAAAAATCAAAATATCTGCCAGCTCTGAAAAACCTTGAAGGTATTCTAAGTCCTACAGTCTCAAATATTTATCTAAGAGTTAATTCCCCCTGGAAAATCAACAAACATCTCATTAGTATGCAAATTTGCTATGTATTGTCTTCAATAAGTGGTAAAATTTTGTGTCTACCAAAAAGTACTGTAAAATAAATTTCTTCATAATTTAATTATCAGTAAATATTTGTTATATATATATATTCTATTTTAAAGCTGTATCATATACCTATATATCTGGGTTTGCATTAAAATGTCTTGAAAAAAAAAACAGGCTGCAGTTGAAGGGCTTACTTAAGCAGGCCTGGTTTAAACAACAGACTTTAGTTTTCATATAGAGCTGGAATAAAAGCATCAGAGGGCTGGTTTATGTTGTTGTTTGTTTGTTTGTTTGTTTTCCGGGATTTTCTTTTCTGCTTGGAGGTAGTTGCCTTCTGTTTGTGTCTTTTAATGACCTCCTTCTGCAGGTCTTTATCCTGACTTTTTTATTTTTAATTAGGATGCAGGTTCTGTTGGATTAGGGCCCACACTGAGGACTTCATCTTATTTAATTAATTACCCCTTTCAAGATTCCACTTCCAAATGCAGATTCATTCTTTGACACTGGAAGACAGTGTGTATATATGCTGTTATTCTCAGGTGCTGGAAAGGGCCTCTGGCTTCTGAAATGTGAGGGAAACACTGTCTTAGAATGCCTGCCTTTCCAAACCAATGCAAACACATCCCAGCTTCCAAGACCAGGCCAGCCACTGATCTGGTCTGGAAGGTTCTCCATAGAGGAATACTAGCTAGCTCCTCATGCACTCTTCTGACTCCTTGAGACATTTGACCCATTCATTTTCCAGCACGGAACACAAGCACTTCACATGACAGCTACAAGCATGCTAGTCTCTGTTTTTCTGTTTTAATTCCTAACCAGCATTCATTACTGGCTCAGAGCTTGCACGAGAAAACGTTGCAATTGAATGTGGACTTGAGATGTTTCCCTCTGGACTGAGATTTCTCAAGAGCCTAGGACCTCTCATTCACCCTCAACCCCTCATTTGCTCATTTACAGCCTCAGTTGGTCTACCACATCAATTTCCTATCAAGCATGCCTTGCTAAGTGAAAGGATGTTTTATGCTTCTGCCTTAGTCAGGGTTCCTATTCCTGCACAAAACGTCATGACCAAGAAGCAGGTTGGGGAGGAAAGGGTTTATTCAGCTTACACTTCCACATTGCTGTTCATCACCAAAGGAAGTCAGGACTGGAACTCAAGCAGGCCAGGAAGCAGGAGCTGATGCAGAGGCCATGGAGGGATGTTACTTACTGGCTTGCTTCCCCTGGCTTGCTCAGCTTGCTCTCTTATAGAACCCAGGGCCACCAGCCCAGGGATGGCACCACCCACAATGGGCTGGCTCCTCTCCTCTTGATCACTAGTTGAGAAAATGCCTTACAGCTGGGTCTCATGGAGGCCTTTTCTACAACTGAGGCCCCTTTTCTGTGGTAACTCCAGCTTGTGTCAAGTTGACGCACAAAACCAGCCGGTAGAGCTTTGAAGATAGACTTTTATTGTGGAAGAGCATGAAAAAAAGTAGGGCTTGGGATATAAAAGAAGGTTAGGAATATAAATATTGAGATCTTACCATAAGACAGAACTTTAAAATTCATTTCGTCTATTTAGTCCTCCAGACAGAGTTTTAATAGGAACTGTCCTTCACTATTTGGGAAGCTCTAGAAGCCTGAGGGGGTGCTACCTAAGTTTACTCATGGTGTATACACAGAGGCTGAATCTTGTGCCTAACCCCTCTCTGCCTTACCACTTCCTGTCAATTATGAGGTGAGTAACCTCTATCCTATCTTCACACCACCATCATGAGAATGCAGAAATACAAACAGGACCTGAACATGAAGGACTGAACTCTCAAAAGCTATGAGCCCAAACACATTCTTTCTCACTGCCTTTCTATCTCTTTTATAAAAGAGAAGTCTGAGGCTTAGAGACACTAAGTTGCATGTAGTTGGCACTATGTATTTGTTATAAGAGCCATGACAGGCCAGTCAGTGCTTGAATACCAGTCCTCTAACCACTTTATAGCCCATTCTAATCATTGCACACATGCATACACACACACACACACACTTATATCAAAGGACCAGATTCAGTATTACTCATAACAACAGTAGTATACAGGACATACTAGGTGGCAGACATGATTTTAAAGGCCTTATAGACAATTTCAGATTATCTTAATGACAATTTAGTGAGGGGCTAGACAGATGTCGCAATGATTTAGAGCACTTGCTGTTCTTACAGAAGACCATGGTACGCAGTTTACAACCATCTGTAGCTCTAGTTCCAGGGTCTCTCGTACCCTCTCATGAGTTCTGGGGGTACCAGGCATTCACGCACAGTCCACCTACATACATGCTGGAAAAAACACTCATACACATTAAAACAAAAACAGAAGCAAACGACAGCAGTTCAATAACAAAAATCCTCGGTGAGCTGAAGCTCAGTGTTTTCCATGAGAGGAAACTGGGCACAAAGGCACCAAATAATCTACTGTAAGTTACATTTAAGTACCGAGAGGTAAATGACTCAGAGCTAACACAGCCTCACGAAAGCACCACCCTGGACCATCTCTCGCCACAAGTTGCCAATGTCATTGATGCCCAGGCTCCACTGGGTGACTGCTACCAAGCAGAATTCCTCCTAGTCAGATGGCTGACTGACTAGCAGCCACTCCAGGGGAAAGCGAAGTGGGGATGTGTCCGTCAGTCAGTCACACCCTACTAGGCTTCTTTCTTGCCTCAACTGTAGATGATTTAAGTACACGCTGAAATAAAGGCTTTCCACTCGAGCTTCTCACTCCGGGAAACATGGTTCCCCATTGACATGCGAGAGCACATCTCATCTCAACACAAGCTGGGATGACAATTGGGTTCTGAGTTTCCCAGGAAAGGTAAGTTTCACACATCTGGTTGATCTCCACGGGTTGCCCTTGGGCTTGTTATTATTTTTACTTTTGTTTAAAGATGGAAATGTAAGTTGGAAAATTGCCCAAAATGCTATTATCAATTATTTACACTGCTTCTGTGTGAACCTTTCCCTAGCTGTTGCTATAAGACGGGACGACATTTTACCAAATATTTGACCTGTGATAACATCCTCCTGCATCACCCATGAGGAAGCAAATTTAATTTTGGCTAAAAAGCAATATGAGGCGTATTTCTGAAAAACTCATCCCTTCTTTGGGCTTATAGGAGCGAGTGGTGCAGATTTATTTTTTAATGCACTTTGCCTCTGAGGAGATAAAATGATTTATGAAGTTAGTCAATTTGTAACTAATTCTGGCTCAAATTTTGTTCTGCTTTTATATTGTCAAAAACAGTGCCAGGTACAACAAAGGGCAGAACTGCAAATTCGTGCGACTGCTTCATAGCTCCAGACACAAGCTATGCATGGGACTACAAGCTCAACATGGATTTAAGTTTTATACAAGCTGTTGTGGTGGTTTGAATATGCATGGTCCAGGGAGTGGCACCATTAGGAGGCATGGCCTTATTGGAGGAAATGTATCGCTGTGGGCGTGGGCTTTCAGAAGCTCCTTCTTGCTGCCCACAAGCCAGTCTTCGCCTAGCAGGTTTCAGCTGAAGATTTAGAACTCTCAGCTTCTCCTGTCTGGATGTTGTGATGCTGCCATGCTCCTGACTTGATGATAATGCACTGAACCTCTGAACCTATAAACCAGCCCCAATTAAATATTTGTCCTTATAAGAGTTGCCTTGGTCATGGTGTTTGTTTACAGCAGTAAAATCTTGAAGACAAAAGTAAAGATAGTAGATAGGTAGGTAGATAGATAGATAGATAGATAGATAGATAGATAGATAAATAGATACATAGATACATAGATACAGAGATACAGAGATACAGAGATAGATTCATAGATAGATAGATAGATAGATAGATAGATAGATAGATAGGCAGACACCAGACAGACAGCAGACAGACAGATGGACAGACAGAATTTAGGGGCTCTAAGTAATATTCTATGACAGGACTCAGGGGTAGTAGATACAATAAGAAAAACAAACAAAATGTCTGTCACCAAGATGGTGGCCTATGTGGAAGCAAGTGTGCTAGTGTGCTGAACAGAGTTTAGTTTTATGTACAAGACCCAAAGAAGAAGCAGAAATTTTTGGAAAAACAAAGAGCTTCCCTCAGGCAATGGCTAGCATCCAACTTTCTAAATGCTATTAGGAGGCAGGAGGATCTCAAGAGAGCTTCTCTGAGGAAAGAAAAAGGCACCGTGGAAACAAATGCTTTTTCCTCATGTCCATGATGGAAACTGCGGAATGCCCAAACTGAGCTCCAGCAGGGACACTTTTGCTGACTGTGCCCTGGTTCATGGACTGTGACTTTAGAACAAATGGTGACTGCTAACCGGCATGCTCGCAGAGCTGAAAGTCCCCTCCAAGGTCATTATGTTCTTAGCATTACGTTGTTCTCTCCCGTTTCAGACAAGGTGCATCCGGTGTTGGCTTCATTTGCTTTTCTCTTTAAGTTCTAGACTGTTTAAGGAGAAACAAACTACTGCTACTCACTAGTCGGGTCTGAAGCCAAATGGCCTGAGGACTGTCAAGTTGCAATGCTAAGCAGACATGCCTACTGGGGTACAGTGCAGTTCCAACAACCTGTGTCTTCCATCCTAATGTCTATGAGATCAGTCAAGAATCCCTGACCCTTGCGGGCAGGTCTATTAAGATGAAGAAAGGTGAATGGTGAGGACAGTGACCCTCCTCGTTCCTCACCACTGGGATGATGAGAGTTGACTGTTATTCCATTTCTTACCTGGTCACCTCATCCACTGCAGATGCCACCTGACATGTAATTGGCAAACTAGAATTGCTCGTGCTGAACAGGCTCACCAACTGGATTGCTAAAATTGTTCTCTGGAGTTAATTTTTGTCAGGTAGACCCCATCAGTGGAATTCAGGAGGATTAATGCATAAAAAGCTCGAATTTCAGGAGCCATGCTGATTATCTCCAGTTATGGAAGACTTTGAAAGGATTTTTCTTTAAAACTTTTTTCCCCCACCACATTGACTATCAGTAAATGTTTATCTTTAATTTTAACCTGAAACTAAGTTTGAGAAATTCTAGTCCACATGGATTTTGTTTTCACAAAACTCATCAAAAAGGCTTACCGGAGATTGCCTCTGATGGAGAGAATGGTGGTGAAATTGCTACTTCAACTCCAGGAACGTCTGGAGTGCTGTGTTTATTATGACCCCATTTACTGACAAATCTCCAGCTGGTTAAAATCCAATTTAAATAGATGCAGAAATATGAACACTTTTTAGATTGAGGGAGAGAGAAAGAGAGAGAGAAAGAGAGACAAAGAGACACACACAGACTGAGAAAGAGAGACAGAGGCAGAGACTGAGAAAGAGAGACAGAGGCAGAGACTGAGAAAGAGAGAGATAAAGAGAAAGACAGGAGAGGGGGAAGGAGGACAGACATGTCGCAGAAGATACATAGACCTCTGACCACTTGTTACAGTCACACAATTAAAACAGTGGTCATTGAGCTGGATTAATGGCCAAGCTGTTTTCTCAATTAGGGCTCACACTGAACAACATTAGCAACAACCTTACTATTCCCCTCTCCACTTCCATATTCCTCTAAACTTGTACTTGTGCCAAAGACAAAGAATTCACATCACATCCTTGTATCTCCTATCTTTGCTTCAGCCTGAAGAAAATTCATCCTGCAGCTAAGAATAAACGTGTGGACTGGAGAGAGGGGTCTGTAAGAGAGAACCCTTACTGCTCTTCAGAAGGATCCGGGTTTGATTCCTAGAACCTATATTGTGGCTTATAACTCTCTGAAGCCCCAGTTCCGATGACTGCTGTTGGCCTTTGTAGGCACCAGGCACACATGTGGTGCTCATACATACAGGCATGGGGAACACTCATAGACATAAAATGAAAATGAATAAGTCCTTTTTTAAAAACCACCAGAAGAAAGAGAAAGAGGAGGAGGAGGAGGAAGAAGAATGAGGAAGGATGATGATGATGATGATGATGATGATGATGATGATGATGGTGGTGGTGATGATGGTGATGATGATGAAGAAGATGATGAGAGGCAAAAGGAGAAGGAAGAGGGAAGGAAGGAAGGAAGGAAGGAAGGAAGGAAGGAAGGAAGGAAGGAAGGAAAAAAGGAAGGACTATAATACAAGCCAAATTTCTAGCCTTCCTTGCAGCTCTCTAGAGTTTCTTCTTTCTTGGTGATCCTCTACTCATTCCGCAAGTCCTGATGCTAAGCCTGGATGTAGGGCTGAAGAGAGAGTTCCAAGTTCCCCATCAGATTTGGACTTGTCTCAATTCCCTAGGCTGTGCTCACACATAACTGCTTCACCTGTGTATCAGTAGCTCAGCTCAGAATAGGAGGCCCAGGCTGTAGCCCCAGAGAGACCCCCATTTAAGCTCTAGCCTTTAATTTGATCAGCTCTGTAACCTGTACTTGGATCTGTCTGTGAACTTGTCTTTGTATGAGATTGAAATTTGAATGGGAAGACCCGTGGACTTCTTCAAAGGGAGGGTACCATATGATTTACTAAATGGGAAACAAATGTTGCAAATAAATGAGAATTTTCTTCCTGAGTGACTGTCTTGAGTTGGAGACTTAGGCTCTTGCTTTTAGGCCCAAGTTTCTTGCATCTCAGGTTTTTTCAGACTAGAGCTAACCATCTGACTCCTATATCTCCCAGCTGGCTGACTGTGGATACCAAGACTTTCTAACCCATGTAGTCAAAAGCTTAATTCATCACAGTTAAGTTGTATAATTATATACTTCATATAAAAATATGTTCTTAAATAAACACATATAGGGGTCATATACACACATGGGCATGCACATACACACTCATGCACACACACAAGCATGCACACATACACTCATGCACACACACAAACACACACTGGCATGCACATACACACTCAAGCACACACACAGGCGTGCACATACACACTCATGCACACACACAAACACACACTGGCATGCACATACACACTCAAGCACACACACAGGCGTGCACATACACACTCATGCACACACACAAACACACACTGGCATGCACATACACACTCATGTACACATAGGCATGCACACACACAGGCATGCACATAAACACACATACACACACATGGGCATGCATACACACAGGCAGGCATATCCACAGGCACGCACATGCACAAGCGCACACACACACACACACACACACACACACACACACACACACACACACACACTTGGTTTTTCCTCCTTAGAGAGTCTTTACTGATATGAAGACCCACCTTTGCCCCTTGCTTTTCACACTCTATAAATTTCGTGCCTTGATTTTTTTTTTCACAAGCTCCCAGCACCACCCTTGTGTCTGCATACAGAGTCCCATCCCTGTTGCCTCTCTCTGAAGACAGTGAACTCAAGCCTTTGCCTCTAATTCAGGAGTCAAGACACTGAAAATGGCCAGATGGAAAAGGCACTTCCCGACTTTATAGGTTAAATAGCCTCTGTTGCAGTTTCCCTCCTTGCCAAAGCAGCCATGGAGAAAGAATAAGTAAG
Source organism: Rattus rattus (assembly GCF_011064425.1). Classification (NCBI taxonomy): domain Eukaryota; kingdom Metazoa; phylum Chordata; class Mammalia; order Rodentia; family Muridae; genus Rattus; species Rattus rattus. Next base: position 171,082,388 of record NC_046154.1, on the reverse strand, counting down.
TGTGCGAGTCTGTAGGATGATGGAACTATAATCCCAGGCTTGAAGAGAAGTGGGAGGAATGCAGGCCATTTGTTCACCCCTACCCTCTGACTTTATCCATTCTTTTCCCTCCGTGTCCCCTGGGTCTTCACATGCAAAGCCACTTTAACCAAGTTGTCTCTGCCACCTCACAAGGAAGGACTCTGCTCACATGCTGCTCTGAGCCATGCCCTGCCTCCCGCATGCCCACTGTGCCTTTGGTACCTTCTTCTCTATTGGCTCACTACTCTATTGTCTATGTACACATTTGTGTTCTCTCTAGACTGTAAATTTCACAGGCAGTGGCTAGGTTTGCCTGATTGTCATTTTATATCCAGTGCCCACATCTCTGGGCATGGACTACATAATAATTATTACAGTTATTTCTTCTGCTGTGTGATTTTATGAAGTCACCAGTGTGGTGATTCTGAATATCTAGCTATTCTTCCATTAGAAATGTCATACTGACAGACTCACAAGGGAGGAATTTTCCTAAATAGGGCCTGACTTAGCATTGGATGAGAGCAATTTTAGCTAATAAGCTTGAATAATAACCTATAGCCCGAGCTCTGATACCGGTGGTTCACAGCCTTTATGTGCATCGAATCATCTGAAAAGGGTTTGGAAATTATCTATATCTAGATTTTTTACCTGCACATGTCCTTCAATCATTCTGGCAAAAGTCCTATGGACTGGGAGCTTCACAGTGACCCCATTCTTGTTAGATTCCTAGAGCTGCTGCAACTGACTTACACTGGGTGGTTTAAAATAGCAAATTTATTCACTCTCTTCTGGCAGTCAGATGCCTGAAGTTAAGTGGCTGACTTGGTTACACACTCTCTCTCTGGAAAGCAACCAAACAGAATGCCCCCTTGCCTCCATGTTCTAGAACCTGGTAGCCCTTGGCTTATAACTGCAACCTCTCAATCTCCCTTCTGCTTCTATGTTGGCAGCATCCTCTCTGTGCCTGGTCTCCTCTGCATGTCTCTTAAAAGGATCATCACTGGACATAGGACCTCTTGGAAGTATCTAGAAGATTGTATTTGAAGAATTTGACGACATGTATGCAGAACAGTTTTTTCCTGAGTAAGTTAACAGTTTCAGGGTCCAGGAATTTAGTCATGGGTCTAACTTGGGAGACAGCACCGTTCCCTACAAGCTACCAGGTCCTGCAAATTTGTGGTCACTCCCCCAAGTAATATACGAAGAGTTATAAGTGATCTGGACGCTCCTGTGCCCAAGCTTGGGTGGGAATTGATCACTTCACCAAAGAAAGGTGAAAAGAAAGGTTGGAAAGGTGAAGTGGGGGTTATGAATGGGTGATGAGAAAATACCAGACAACCGATGCAAAGGACCTGGAGCTAACTGTTCTCTGACCTTCTTTACTTCAAGATTGCTTTTCTTGCTATAGAGAGTCTCTGAGACCCATGCAATCAATTGTTCTCTTTCCCTTTTTCTAGTTGAAGAATTCTGTCCTACACAAAGCATTGTCAAGGTAGAAAATTCTTCTTCCTGGTCCAAAGAAGAAAATCTTGGACTTAGAGGAAGATTTAACATGTCATTTGAGTTGATGGAGTCATCTAGGTAAAAAGGGGACCCTTAGATAAGCTGCTTTGCCTTAAGCTAAGCTAAAGAAATGGGCAGGATAATTAGTCCTTTAATGAGATACCATACGTTCCCTTCTCATAGCTTACCAGGCTACAGTCATTCAGCGTCCGAAGTAGACCCACTTGCTGAATTATTCAGAAGAGTGTACCCTTGCCTTTCCTTTTTCCTACCTCTTTTCTAATCATGCTTTCCTCAGAGTCTTGGTTTTTCAGCATCTTGAACTTCTCTTGCTCTTTATCTACTGCCTCTCATCCTGTTGCCGCCTTGTAGGCCTTTTATCTGACCTCCGTGGTAGCTTTTTATCTCATTCTCTTCTACTCTCCTCTCCAGGCACCTACTGAGATTTGCAGCTTCTCTGGCCTCAAGTGTCCTTCTAAACTCTCATAAAATTGTCTCTGAGCTTCTATTTGAGTCCACTGTTAAATTCTTTTATTAGTGAGATTAAAAATCCTCTGGGGGGGGGGTTCCAGTTTCCCCTGTAATCAATGGGGCTAGTAACACTATCTACAATATTGCTTCGTATTGGTCCAGACACAACTGTGCTCTTAGATACAGGCAAAACCATCAAGAGATGGATACTTATTATGATGAACCAGTGGCTACTCCATTTTCAGAACACAGGAGAACAGGAAGCAGAATGTATCCTTACATGTCTGAAAGCGTGGCTGCCAATCACTGAGTTTATCTATCCCATCCCCACCCCACACCACCCCCGCCCATCCAAGGCCGAGAGAAGAATAAAATCGCGCAATTTCATGAAGCAAGGTCCCCTTTATGCATCTGCTTGTGTTTAATTTCCAAAAGTCATTGTATCTTAGCTCTCAGCAGAAATAAGTCTGGGAAGTAGCCGTGATGGTTGGGAGGTGGTGGGATGGGGGTGGGGCGCTCTGCTACCTTGTGAGTTTTCTGTCTGCCATCTTTCTGATGACAAATGTCATTAGAACTTTCAGTAGCTACGATACTAACAGTTTTTTAATTAGATATTTATTGGATATTTACGTTGATTGGTATTTACATTTCAAATGTTATCCCTTTTCCCAGTTCCCCTTCCCCTTCCCCCTGCTTCTATAAGGATGCTCCCCCCCTCCCCCTCATCCACCCACTCCCACCTCAACACCCTGGCATTCCCCTACCTCGGGAACCGAGCCTTCACAATTCTTATGTGATGGTCCTTCAAACAACCTCCTTGAAGGAACACATCTCGTCCTTATTTAAAACATGATATAAATTTGAAAGAGGTTGATACTTGTAAATTTTGGTTTAGCTGAATTTTTAAGAAAAGAAGGGAAAAATAAACTAACAGATGCTATGCTATGCTATGTTATTTATTTATTTATTTATTTATAATGAAGGGTGTGGAAGACTGTGATATAAGACGTCGTATGAAGAGCTCATTAATGAATGCATCCAGCCTTCTGGAATGGGGGCTAATATGCCCTGCAAGCTGGTACCTGTTCTTTTCTGCTGTTTTGTTGGGGAAGGAAGATAGAAAGAACACACCCCTTCTGTTCCCTCTAACCGGATCAGCTCATTTCTATTCTAATCTCCAAACAAGAAGTGCAGGGTTTCTGCTGAGTTAGGACTTTAGACAATTTGGAAAAAAAAAATATTTCTTTTCTCGTCCCCCCCTACCCCACCTAATTTGGATGATGTGAGAGCAATCTTGGTAGACTAATTCAGGTAATTTTTCAGGTTATCACTGAAATAAGAATTACCAAAGATGTGCAGAATTTGCTAGTAATTCTCATAAATGCAAATGTGGCCTTTATTCAGTTTAATGTGAATAACCTCGCTTGGGCAACAACAGGAGATGCAATTACAATGCAGTCACAGTTCCAAAAAATTTACTCTTTCTTCCAACTAATATGACATTGTTAGAGAGAGAGAGAGAGAGAGAGAGAGAGAGAGAGAGAGAGAGAGAGAGAGAAAGAGGGAGGGAGGGGGAACAGAACAGAACAGAAAAGAAAGAAAATGGAGGTATGTGGTTTTGGCTTTAGATACCAACACAAAAATGCTAATTTAGTCTGGGTTTTATTTTATTTTAAAATGTCTGTTCTTGTGCAAGTATTGTCAGAACAAAGTGGTAATAAAGAAGTTTTATGCCTGCGTTGCCTTCATTATGGCTGGGTTTAACAGCAATGGAGCATGGGTCAGCCGTTGTTAAGAATGACAGTGGGTGTTATTCTCTACCGAGGAATGCGTAAAATACCCGTGTTTATTGCCCATCATATTTCAATGATTTTATGCCATCATCTGGGAGATGGGATAGATGACACTGTGGCAGGCATGCATGTAAATAAATTAAGCATTAAGAACCAGCAAGTTGTAATCATCGTTCTTTGAGAACGCACTAAATAGTTGTAATCAGCGAAATGGACGAGAAATTGCACTCAATTGCCATTCCAGTTAGCAACACACACTAGCAAAACAAAACTGGGGTGAGAGAGGACATCTGAGGGGAGAAGGAGACCTTCTGGGTGTGCTGCAAACTCCAGAATCACACCAGGCAGATGATGGATGGGTCACTTTGCCTTCCTAACTGAAAGAATCAAGTATTGATGAGCACACAACATAAAGAAACTCTGCCAATAGATTACCATTTCCTTCATGCACGCCTTCAAGTCTGCTGGGCATGAGAATCATGGCAAATGCAAAACCCTTGTCTCGCAATGCCTCTTAGAATGGCCAATTTAATTATTGAAAAGATCCCTTTAAATATTAAGATTAATTGGGATGCCAGACAGAGTGGTACACTGTTGTAATCCTAACACAAAAGCAAAGGCAGGACCAGACTTTGGGGCCAGCCTGGGCTACACAGAGAATTCCAGGTCATCCTGAGCAAGAAAGTAAGACTGTCTCAAACCATATAAAGGGAGAAACAAAAGATTTATTGGACTATAGGTGAAGGGGAGTTGTTAAATAGGTAAGGGTTTTTTTTTAGTGTGGGATTTCCCATCCCTGCCCATTTTCTTTCACAAAGAAACTGGAAATTGCGTGTGGTGGGTATTTAACTGTTTTGTTGAATGAATGTTTGGCTGTTAATGCTATAATTCTTTTTAGAAAGTGTACACCCTACTTTATCTGTTTTTGGTTTAATAAGGAGTAAGTTTTGCTGTCCTGGAAAAGTACTGTAGAGAAAAAAAACTTCATTTCTTCGATCTTATGGTTATTATTTCTGATATACATGAACAAATTTATTTATGGAGACCCTTCAGTGCAGAGTTGACAACCAGTTTCATTTGTCACCATACTCTGATTCAATGACCTTTGACATTTACTGATAGCCTACGGAGTACATTTCTTTACCTGTGAAAGCTCTTTTCTCGTTTCACAAATAAAACAGGAATATATGTGCCTTGTAAACCCTTAAACCAGGTCCTTCATATAGTACCTGCACAACTAACAGATGTTAGAACTTTCGGTGTGACAGTCCAGACAGCTATGCAGTTGGTGTGTTGTTCCTGGCACACTGCAGGCTGGTACACAGCTCGCGTTGACTGGGCTTCTGCTGCATGCCAGGTGCTCTAATGAACGTTTTGTGTATGTCATTCTATTCATTCCTTCCAATAATGGATCTCACACGATTGTATGCTGCAGTGAGACTAAATGAAGCTCATGGAGCAGGTAACCTGCTCAGAGACCATCTGCCAAGCTGGAATTGGGATCCAACTCTTCTAATCTAAGCAAGGGCCTCTCTCCCTCAAATGTGACCTCAACCACGTGTACCAGCCAAGGGAAAGGGTCTGGACTGAAGCTAAGCCATACAAGCCTTGTCGGTGACTATATTGTTAACGTTCACAAAATAGTTACCTTGGAATCCTTTAGATCTGTGCTAGCTGTGTGACAGAAGAGTTCGAGAGAATCTGGTTTAGACATGGTGGATTCAGGGATCACAGCAATTCAATGCCCCTTCTTCATGTTTCATTTCTCACCTAACTTTGGGTTGTGTCATAGTCAGATTCTCTTTTTCCTCTGCCTGGTGACCACCTGATGGCATGCTCCTACAAGTAGCTTCACAACAGAAACAAAGTCTTGTCCCAAAGGAAGTCCCCCACGTTCAGTCTTATTCAGTAATTAAGACCATTTCCTGAGCCCATCACTCTTACCCAGGTAGCTAGGTAGTACCAGGAATTGAGCTCATACCCACACCTGAAGCAAATGTCACCTAATGGATGTCTCTGTCACTGCTTTCGACCTCCTGTGCCTTGTCTGAGTTTGTATAAGCCCTCATCTTCACTTAACGTTTATACTCTTACATTGCTGACATTGTCTTCCACCAATAATTCTTGTTCCTTAACAAAAATGAAATCAGGTTTTATCAGTGTTTTAGCTTATGCTCATAGCCTTCTTTGCTAGAAAATCTGGCCATAGTAATGTTCAGTAGATTTTTTTTTTAGAATGAATGAATGAATGAATGAATTAAAGATATAAAAGTGCCTAATGCAAAACTATAAAGACTACAACTATTTAGGTAGTGCTGGTTTAAAACCATACCATTAGCTAGCCCGTCAGTGGGATTTTTATTGGATATTATCAAGAGTTATTGGAGGTATTTTCCTGTAGTTTTCCTCCTATGTATTTGCCCAGATGATATGAAGACAAATGCGAAAACTTGCACTGGAACACCTATACCACTCTTATTCATAATGTCCCCAGTCTTCAACGAACTAGAATGTCCGTGACAAATGAGTAGATGAACTGAGGTATAACCAAATAAAGGAATGATATCCAGTGATGAAATGAGCTACATAGCTATGAAAAGAAATGGCCACATCTGTTTGATGTATACTGTTAAGTGAAAGAAGCCAGTTTAAGAAAATCCTGCACCATTCCCAATATATGACATTTTGGTATAAGAAATTGTTTAAAGAGAAACAAGTGAGTGCTTGGCAGGAAGTTGGAGGATAAGGAAGAGAAGGTTGTATAGATGATGCCCAGGTAAGTAGTACAGATATCATCATCCTGTGTGGTACCATAATTCTATGTATGCCACTTTGCATTTCTTAGAAACCACTGAATTTTACAGCACAAAGCATGACTGCCAATGAGTACAAACAGAGGTCAATTATTAAGTGTGTCTGAGAATTCCAGGATGAGGTGTAGAATGTGGTAAATAATCTGACCACATCCCAAATATAGGAAATAGCCTTGTTGAATGATAGAAGGTTTGAGGAGGTGCTCACCGAAGTGAGTTACAATGAGTGAAATCTATAAAATCAGAGGCCTAGGGAACAGCATCTAAGTGTATTATAGTTGATAAAGTTGGATCCCATAGGGATATAGGCTAACAATTCTGGAGCTTTTATAACCCTTGTGTGCTGAAATTAAGTAAATGGGTGGCAGATGGTGGGAGCCTGATTTCTCTCTTGTTGGGGTGGGGGTTACATAAAAGCAGGTGGGGGGAGCTGGAATGATTGACGGTACTGCAGACTAGAATTTAAGATGTCAGGATGGACTCAAGTTCAGCTTCACACATATATGCAAATATTTATGAGTGGAAGACTCTATGGATATGTGGACATCTGAAATCTATGTAAATCAAGACACTCATTTCCGTCCTCGGTCTTTGACGAGAAGGCTGAGAGGCAATAACATTGCATCAGAACAAACACATAGCATTCAAATCTTGGTTTCGAGAAGCATCCTCTAGTAAAAGGAAACAAGACACTGTCTTAATCTTTTTACTTTTTTGGCTAAAACAACTTGGAAATAATTATTCATAAATAACAGAACTATGTTCCTTACAATTTTGAGAGTCAGGGAGTCACATGCCACCCGTGGAGATGTTTGTGACAGTTGAGTTGCTCTCTGCTTCCGTGCTGCTGTGTTCTCACAGGGCAGAAGAAGAAATGGCAAGAGAGGCTTCTCATCAACCTCCAGCCTTTCAGAAGGGTGATAATGGCATTCCAGAGGATGGGACTTGCATGATGTCACCACTGACGCCATGGTGGTGCAGACCTCACAGAAGGCTGGGTTGGCAATAGTATTTCTCCCACGTAGTTTCCTACCTTAAACTCATGACTCCAAGTATGAGGTGTAATAATGATCAAGTGATTTGGTAACTTGGAAGGAATCTAGGGACAAGAAAGTGACATCTGATTAAAAAAAGAAAAACTTGGGAAATTGGTACAGACTCCAAGTAATAATGAGTCAACATTGACCTCATTCATAACAATAGCACAGGATGATGCTTACAATGTAAACTGAGATCATAGCATATGGATTTAGAGTCCATTTTTGTAGAGTATTCTCAGTTTTTGTAAATCTAAAAATAAAACTTAGCATTGCAAGAAAAAGTTATCGAGGACTGAATCTCTGTCTGAAGATCTCATCGAATTAAGGTGCCATAAACAAAAATAACAGAGGTAAAGAGGAGAACTGGGCAGGCAGGGCTTAGACCTTAGGTTGGACAAACTCATCATTTTATCTACCTCCTCAAATCTACTCATCCAGCCCCTATTGAGGACACACCTGGTAGTGAGTCATTTCATGAAAAATGAGGGCATAAGGGTAAACCAAAAAAATGTCATAGTCTACCCCTAGGAGATTGGCTGAGTATGGAAACATCATCAAAGTAACTAGGTGCAGAAATGGAGAATCCCTTCCATGGTTAGTGTTTTGAAGGAGAGTGTGCACTCCATGCACACACAGGAGTTCATCAAAGCGATGCTAAGAAAGGCATACCTGACCCAGTCAAACCTCAGTGTTAATACAGGAACTCTTGTGAGAGGGCAGAGGGCAGTAGAGCTGCTCTCCTCACAGAGGGAGCCATTGGTAATATCTCAGGCTCATTGTGTCTGTGGTCAGCCTGAGCAGATCCGCCACTTTTCAAACAATTTCCCTTCTGTGGAGTTTTGAGCAATGTCATCTTATAGGCGGCTGCTTCTCAAGAGCAGGAACAGTGGAGATTTGAGTAAGAACTCAAGACTTGCTCGAAGCACGGCTTCCTGATGAGGCACTCGACGTCGTGCGAGTGAGAGATGTTACCTCTTTATATTTGCTTTTGGGACTCTACGATTTAACTTTCTATTTATTGCCCCCAGTTTTCTTCCACTAATGATTTCTCCTTTGATAAAATAATAATATTTGCTTTTTTTCTTGAGAAATAAAAAGAATATCCCATGGCTATATTCCTTGCATTTGGCGAGTGCGAGCATTGTCTCCTCGGATCCATTGTTAAGAAGAAAAGGCTTTTAACCTCTTCCTTCTGCTCATTATGTAAATTCTATTTTTCAGCTTTTTTTCCTGCCCCCTCCTACCTTCACGTTCACTCCTCTTTCCTTTATTTTTCTGAGTATTTTTTCCTTTGTCTCCCCCCAAAGACAGATATTATTGTTCATATTCATTTTGGGTTTTCGGGGGGAATATATTAAGCCCATTCATGTATTTACCTTTATATCTATTTTGAATATGGTAAAGGACAGGGAAATAAAAGGAGCGGGCTGGGTCTCCTGCATAATGGCAGGGAGCTTCCGGGAACGGCAGTCTTTTCTGAGCATTAAGTGGTAATCTGGTTGCATTGTGAGAGATAGCCCAGGGTGCAGCATTCTAATCTTTTCTGAGTAACAACAGCCCAAGTATATTAATTATAGCTTAGGAAATCAACGCACTCTCCCATCACATAAGCACAATTTTCCAACAGACACAATGAGACCATGCGAGCACAGAAATAAAATAATCCCCCCTGTAGCCGCTGCTGTGCCGCTGACCTTTGCCCCCATTTCCATTCCTGTTTTATGTTTTATGCAGGAGTAACTAAGCAGGTGAATGTCACGGAACTGGCTGTGATTATTTTTAGTTTAAACAACAGAGCCTGTCCAAGATAAATGCACGTGTAGGATAGATTTTAACCCTGAGAGCCGGGCGGCTTTCTCGCTACACGCCATTGCCTCTGCGGTGTCCCACAAATGGCTTCTGAATGTATGTATGGGTTACATCATCGCATTAAACAAGGATGAGCAGACTTCAAAGGTTCGGCGCCAAGATGCGCCTGGACTCTGCGACTGAGACTTAAAAGCGAGCTCCCATTAAGTGATCCGTGAAGTCATGTTGGAGACACCTAATATCATTGTCAGATTTCTTTGAATGGCTTTTAAATGAGACAAATCGAATGCAGGATTCAACGCTTCCATATTATTCCCTCTAAACCGAGGCTCTGAAAGGAACAGTTGATTGAAACTTTTATCAACATTGAATATTAAAAGGGGCACCTTATATCAGTCCCTGTGGCCAGTTGTGTAACAAGCTGTGTCTATTTAATTATTAAATAAGAAAATATGTGTAACTCACAGCTTGGGGCCCACTAAAGCAAAGCTATTTATCAATTGATCGTTGTTTTTATTTGTTTGATATGCCATTAGTTATTGACTCAGCAAATACATGTTTGGCTTCCATGACATTGGAACACCATATGAAAGGATAGGCTCATGAGGATAATTATTGTGACCAAACTGTGAGCAGAGATGGCATAGGCTAATCATAGGTAAAATGTTTTCATTTGACTCCAGTAGCCCCCCCAGTATTTGTGCATAGTATTCAGTGAGTAAGTCGCCATTGTGTTGAGCTATGGGGTTTTGAAATTCTTGTATTCTTGACACATAATCTTGTCTTTCTTTACAAGTTGAGTAATTAGATGCCCATTTAATAACTAGAATGCTATGAACTATCATTAACCAAGTTCACTCTGAAGATCCCACGTAGAAGCCATTAACACCTTCATATGAGATTAAAAAGTTCACCAGTTAAGAAGTATATACCAAGTTCCCAGGGTGGACAGGCAGAAACACAATAGACCAAACGTTCATGCCCATAAATGGTTTATGCTCTAGGCACCAAATTTGAGGGCTTCAACCAGAACAAAAACGATCTTCTATGAAATCTAACAATTTTTTCCTAGGAAGGTCAGATGTGTTCAGTTCTCATAAAAAAAAATGCACACTTATTGGGAGTGAACCCTAAAGTGCATTTCACAGGGAATTTCAAGATGTCAGTCCAGTGGGACTTTCTCAGTAGTTGAATAATTTAATGGGACGTTAACTTTTATAGGACCCGCTTTGTGTGACATGTCTTTTTGGGCACAGGTAGTTCATGAAGACATACCAGTATGTTCCAGAAGTGGACTGTGGCTACATGAAAGCCACAGTGGGGAGAGCAGAGAAGCAAGCAGCATAGGATAGCTGCCCGTGTGTGTGCATGACTGAGAAGTATCTAGAGTTGGTATATCCATTGACTTGTGGGCAGTGCAAATGGGCTGCTTGGTTGACTAATGAACTGTGTGAGAAATAAGATCAAAGGATTGATGGCAGAATCGTCTAGGAGAAAGTCATGCTAAAGGATCTATGAAAATAGCACGAATGATTTGGCTTTAATATTAAGCACCAGAAGATCAAAAAAACATGATCTCTAACATGATGCTATTTGAGTAAGACTTCCCATCATTCATAGTCATTTGGACTTTCTTTATATCATATTTATATTAAAAGCTTAGTATTATTAATCACAAAGAACCTTCCAAAATCCTTACTGACTTACGTATAGGCAAGTGTTCATTGGAAGGTTAGAAAAATGTAAGCCCGATACCAGATGCTCCCCAGTTGCCTACTAAAACTTTTGCAGATGTATCTCTTGCTTCATGATCTCAATATTCAACTCATCTAAGTTTATATGAGAACACAGTCTATGGTATCTAGTAGTAAATACATTTCCTTGCTAAAATGAGATTTCTATTTTAAGATCTTCAAAGTAAAATGTAAATGAATGGATGTTGGTGGGCATAGTCATACTAACAACCAAATGAAGGTGCAATTTTTTGAAAAGAGTTCTTGGGGCATTTTTGTTCTAGAGATTCTTAGGATGTATCTCTCTCATGCCCCCTTTTCCTAGGAACTCCCTGAGGAGTTCCTACTCAGGGACATACTATAAGTCTTTTGTAGTGCAGAGAGGTATAAGGGAATAGTGGATCTGAAATGCTTGAGTGAACACAGTGGAGAGAGCATTAGTGATACCACAGACATATTCTCTGAGTCATTTCTGGAAGTAGATGACCCTGAAAAATGGGTCCAAGTGGTGAGGGTATCTCTAGAAAACATGGACCAGAAACTTGGCTGTAGGGTTTGCTCAGTAAGATGCTTGGAAATTAGTAAAACCTCATACTAAGATCTCTCATCCACAAGACACTTATAAGACAAAATATCTATTCTGAACACATAATCAGGCCTTTGTTGATTAAATTAAGAACATGGTTTTCCTTTATTTGTAAAATCACAAAAAAAAAATTACTTGGAGATTTCTGGGTTCTCACTTCTTCATATAATCTCTATATTAAAACTTGACATGGAAAAGCACCAAAATTTCTAGTCCTAAAGCTATAGAGCTGTGCATATAGAAATGCTAATTGAGACATTAAAAAATATAGACCTGGTTGCCTTATAGGTTACATTACCTGTATTTGTATGATACTCTACACTAGGGCCACAAGGATGCACATTTCAAGACCTTCAGTGGGTGTCTGAAATATCAGATTGGACTGAACATTGTGCACAAGCACTGGGGAACTCCTGGAATCAATTGATATCCAAGAAAACTACTAACTAATACGCAGGTAAGGTATACATGGTTTGCAGGACAAGGACATGTTGGACTATGGATAACAAGGATAGTGTAAGATTTCATTGCCCTTCTCAGACCAGTATAATATCTAAGATAAATGGTTTCCTAGAAGCTCCTATTTCAGAGTGTTAGAGTGTGTTGTTGCCCGTGGGTGAGCAAAAGAGCAGAAAGCAAAACTATAGAGAAGAAGAGAATATTGTGTGACTGCTCTGAATGTCACCACCCTTAACAGCCATCTTTATCCAAGAAAGGAAATTACAAACTCCTGAAACACTCTACCTAGGACAGTGTGACCAGCAGGGATTTGTCTCAGTAAGGGACATTGCTCAGAATCTGCTCTCTTCTTGAAGGAAATAGCTGGCCTTTCCTAACCACCAGAGGGGAGATATAGAGCTTTATGTTCTGATCTGCACATAGGAGCCAAGAGCACAGGCCTGAAATGAATGAACTCAGTCTGCATTACTCCAGAGTGCCAGCGCATCAAGCTCTCACCAATGTCAAGGCGGAGTTAAAGCCCTCCTCTCTTCTTGCCTCTGCTCTCCTTGAGGGATTAATGAGATTCTGCCAAGGAATCTGGGAATTTTCCAAAGGGTCCTAAGAATGCTTTTGGAAGTTACCATGTCTTATTCTTCTCTTGCAGTGATGACAACCCACTCTGAGACTGGTCTGTGCCACAGGCATTGAGCTCCGCCTTGCTCATGTTTTCATACTTAATCCCCGAAACAATGACAGAAGAAAAATCTCACACTAATGCCTAGGTCTTGGAAGCTTGCACAAAGAAAATAACTGCAAAATTAGTGAAATGAGTTCATGCTTGTTTCTTTCCAAGATCTACAATTGCCAAGAATCCATAATTGGTTTTGTCTAAGAAATGCTTAATGGTATTAAATAATTAGCTAGAACCCCTAAAATGTTTGTATCTATCATAGCTATGTTTACTGTTCTAAAAGTCCAAGGCTGCAAAAATATTTACAACAGAAGATCATAGAGGGAAAAAGTCTATTAGTCACTCTGGGATTCCAGTACCTGTTACTTAGCCTCCAGAAACTGCTATGGCACACTCAAGAGAAAACGACTGTAAATGAGGCAATAACATCTTGATATAATTATGAAAATATTTTGATGTAATATACCTTCTAAAGGGGTTTTGGCTATAAATGGACACCCCTAAAGCACACTCAGAGAAAAGTTATTGCAATCTTTCTTGTTGTACTGTATGTTATAGCAACATCTCTTTTATGTCTAATGAAATGCCTAGACTTACATAAACATCTACAGATTAGAAAGATAATTTATAACTTTCAAATACTTTATTTCCATAACCAGAAATGCATCTCCTTTGTACCTTTTGAATGTGATGAAGACTTTATTTTTTCTCTCCTCAAACAGTAATTTGAGTAGTGTTCTAATGACATTTGAAGGTTATTGTCATCATCAATGTGTCAGTCAGCTTTGCATCACTCTAATGGAAAAGCTGAGTTAATCGTGAAGAGAAAAAGGGTTTCAAGGTTACAGACTGTATGATCCACTGTCTTTTTTGGTTTTTGAGCTTCTGGTAGAACAAAACAAACAAACAAACAAACAACAAAATTAACAGCCTTATGATTCCTCAATCTTCTTTAACACCATAAGCCCAATGACCTAAAGACCTCTCTTCCACCTGGATGATCCTCTCAAAAAATTCTACAGACTCCAAATAGCAACTACTCTCAGGACCAGGCCTTTAACATATGTGTCAGCCTTTGAGTTATGTCCAAGACCCAAACTATAGCACCATTTCTCGAACACTTCCCCTCTTCCTCTGTCCTTTTCCCACCACAGCACATGTAAAGAGATGCAGTAGGTCAAAACAATTGTCTAGTAACTGGGCTGTTCTGGTCAGGAAGCCAGGATCGAGGTCTGAAAGAACAAGTGTAGCCAATCCCTGTGATCCAAAAGCCGAGGATAAAGGATTTTTTTTTAAAAAATCAACTGGCATTTAGAAAAATAACAGGACACATTAGGGACAAGGGAGCACACAGGGAGGACATTGAATTCAGCCTTTGGAGATCTACGAAAATGAAGAAATATACTGCTAAATTCGGGACTGCATTTCAAAGGGCCTATTTTTAAATCTAACTCCATTTTCCAACTTGATGTCACTTTCAACACTGACTTCCAGTTTTCTCCCTTCTATTGAAATGTTGAAGATTTCTTTTTTTACACTCAGACACATTGCTTTGCATTTTCAAAGTCAAGGCTCATTGTTATTCCTTCTCCTGGTCCTTTTGTATCATTTCCCTGATATCCCTGGTATTCATAATACCTCCCAAATGAGTACCATCTGTGAATCTCATCAGCGCGCTGTCTGTTCCCTATTCTGCCTTATGAATGAAGATGTTAAATAAGAGCAGACATTGTAGGACAGCTGCTTTCCGCAGCACCCACCAGGCACGCTCTCAGTGCCTGTGGTAGCTCCTGGCTGACATTCATTACGTGATGCTACAGTCCCTCAAGTAACTTTGAACCTCAAGAGATAAAGACACTCCAGTGAATTAAAACTTTTGAGTTATAGTGCCGCATGGTTTGCTTAAATTTCTATTAAGTTCCGAGTTCTGGAAAGCAGTCGGCTGATCTCTTTTGCTCTCCATGTCTTCTCTACCTGCAGTTCAGAAGCACTCTGCTCTTGGCTGATAAACTTACAAATCTACATGCTGGAACGGCTTTATCTCAACATGCCAGATGAGAACATGGAAATGGGTACCATGATCCTATGGCAGGGGAGAAATGATGTGTAGCATTAGCAAGGGCTGTGAAAATAAGGCAGCTTGATAGTCTTAGTACTGCATCCCAGAGTGTCAAGAATAGGATTACTGGAGCTGGCAAAGGGACATGAACAGGTAGTTAGGGTCCTAAAAGTTTCGTCCACTCACTGAGGTGGAGGAGGGAGAAAAAGTTTACCTTCCAACTCTCAAGTCAGCTAGAGAGCACACGTAGGCTGCTTTAGAGTATGGGGAACAGTATTTTGAATTCCACAGGTGGTTACCTCAGATTTGTTCGTCCACATCTTACAGCAAGAAGGATGACTATATTAGGCAGTCCATTTTCCATGAATTAATTTGAGAAAACTGTGAGGCATGGGTAAGACAAAGCTAAGTGAACTTACTGTTGTGTACTCAGAAATTATTATAGGACTTTAATACAAAGAAGCTAATGACACGGAGTACTTTCTAATGATAAAGAATGGAATGTAAGCATTCATGTAGAATAGAAATGTAGTCATCTACGTCACAGGAACTGCATATGGCAATGGGATTGGAGTGAAGGCACCATGAGAAATTCATGCACAGTAGCAATCTTGTAAGACATAAAAAATAATCTAAAGACTTGGTCCTTAAAACAAGCATCTATTTTCTCTTGATTCTTCAGGTCACTCTATCAGATGGAACTCAGCTGGACACGCCGCTGTCTTGGCTGCCTCATACTCGCACCTATGACTAAAAAGGAGTCAGTTAAGGCTCAAAAACATTAGGCAGCTTCGGTTAGGGATAGCTAGTCTATTCCCCATCATCTCTTATTCTCTAGCAGTCTGCCTGAGGGTTCCGATGGTTCCTTTCTCTTGTGAAATTTATTGGATCTAGAATCAATGAAGACACACCTGTCTGAAGAGTGTGGAAAAGGACTTCTGGGAAGGATTAATTAAAGAAAGGCCTTCACCAGATATGAACAACACCATCCAGCACAGGCCCAGATATAAAGGTGCCTGAGAGGAAGTGGCTCTATTTTTGCCTTCCTTTACCTCTTGTTGATAAGTGCATCTAATCTGAAGCAGATCTTGCTATCATTCGTCCTTAACATCATAGGCAAGCTTCTTCAATATTCCACAGTAGACTCAAGACTGCTACTCCTCCAGAAATCCTCCAGGCCTGTATTGTCAGATTGGGACTGGTGAGGTATCCAAACTTGTGAACTAAGTAAGTGCTAAGTAAACGTCTGAGTATTAAGTTGTGAGTACTAAGTTCTAAGTACTAAGAAGTCTTAATTATTAAATCAGGTTCTCAGTCCCTCCCATGTGAAGACAGCTCATTGTTGGACTCAAAAGCCAGGCAATAAGTTCCTTTTATGAAATATAATCATTCTGTCAGATATTTTCCTTTAGGGAACTTTGACTAAAATATGTGACATTAAAAAAAACATCTTCCAGAGCGTGAGGGGTCCCTTGAAGCTAGAATATCTTTAACTTCTTCATAGTCTGTTAACCCCAGCAATGTAAAAGTCCAAGTCGAATTCCGAGGATGGGAAAAAAAAATCTACATTTCACCTTAACATATTATTTTTTGCTTGTGTTCCAAAGAATTTTAATAAAACCCACCTTACATAGATCAGTGTGTGCTTTTAACACATTATGCACTTTATAACAGACAACATTGTCATTGTTAAAACATATATATTATAGCTGGGAAAAACTGTACTGCAGAATAAAGGTTATACCTCAAGTATGACATGATTTTGATCTTTGCCCATACATTTCTATTGGTAACATGAATATAGGTTTGAACATTCAGGGACTTCCTTATGGCTACTGGATTACAAGCATGTAAAAGCCCTCATGCTGTGAAGGGCAGCGGGGGAAGATTGCCAGAAGCGGCTAGGGCACTAATGGCATCATTGAACTGCCATGGTGTACTTTACTGCCCGCTACTACACTTTTACTGCCCGAAAGAATAAAACCCCTTTTCTACGTAAGGTACAGCGTGTTGGGGGCTGCTAGGTTTTCTACTGTGTAGCCAAATACATTTCTCACTGACACAAAACACTTTTATATGAGATGAGATCAGCCGAGATGCAAAAGTGAAGAGGGATTAAAGTGAGAGCGGAGTCATAAAAACAGGATTAAAAGTTATGTGAGGAAGCATCAACCAAATGGAATTTTTCTATACAGGCCAAAGGAGATAAAGAGGCTGAAAACAAGAGTTTAGCAAAATTGCCTCAATGGTTGGTATGCAACAATTATAAATGAGCTGATATTTATTAAATGTATGTATGTATATGTGTGTGTATGTGTGTGTGGTGTGTGTGTGTGAGTGTGTGTGTGTGTGTGTGTGTGTGTGTATGTGTGTGTGTGTGTGTGTGTGTGTGTGTGTGTATGAACAAAACAAGACCTTAGGGCACGATAATAATTGTTGGGGGCATGAATTATATTCATGGAAAAAGTAAACACTGGCTCTGTCTCTGAGCATGACTCAGTGTCCTTTGCTAGAGTGTTTTAATGGTAGGGATTATTCTGTGCACAGCAGGAGACAAATTCTCTACCACTGAGTCATGCATACATCTCCCTTTCCTAGAAATGAGTAAGAACAGAAATTTTTATGTATTATATATCTAAAAGAAAAACAGATATGTAATCTATCCTTTTCATTTGTCATCCCTATATTTTGTCAACTGCACACACACACACACACACACACACACACACACACACACACACACGGTGAAGAAGTAGACACAGACATAAAATAAACCTGATTCCCTCATGTAGGGTGTGGATTTGAGAAGCAAAAACAAATATATGAGGGTTGGGGTGTTATCTCAGTGGTAGAGCGCTTGCCTAAGAAGCACAAGACCCTGGGTTCGGTCCCCAGCTCCGATAAAAAAGTTAAAATAAAAAAAAACAAATATATGCTCTCGACTGCAGTCAGAATAAACTATACAAGTGTTTTTATGCATTTGAGTCCACTCTTGAATTGGGGATCTTTACATCTCTCGTGCTTAGTGAGGGATTTTCTAATGTAATCATCCAGCATTCCCACTGTCCTTTGCAATCTGCTGTCATCACTTGTCCAGTTGCTATGAAGCATCTGAAGAGATAATGTGCTTTAGGAAGGCCTCCAGCATAGGATATACTCTTCGTTATTTTAAATGGGCTATTCCTAGTGTTTCCCTGCTTGAAATACATTCCTTTGTTACTTGCACTATAATCAACAAACCAGCCTTAAATATACAGAATCTAATTATTCTGATAGGGACAATAAAATTAGGACTGCACTTGTCTCTTCCTATCCTACCAGCTCAGTCATAAGGCTGAAGGGTTTGCAGACAACTTCAGAATGTGAGAATTAGTAAGCTCTGTATTATAATGTTCACACACACACACACACACATACACACACACACTCATATACATATTAGCACATATACATAATAAACATACCTATATACACATATATAAGATAATATTCTTGTATTTAAAAGAAAGCTGTTTATTAGCTCTCAGTGTTCTACTGGTGTGTGTGTGTGTGTGTGTGTGTGTGTGTGTGTGTGTGTGTGTGTGTAATTTTTCCTACACCAAAATTTCTGGGCATGAGTTTGAAATTTTAATTTTGCTCTGATACTAACTACCTAGTGTATAGACCTCATAGGCTAGGGGCTCAGTTCCATAAGAACACCCTCACTTAAGATGCCAGTCTGAAGTACTGAATGCCCAGAACACTTACTACTGCCCGAGCTGATTACAAACTGTTATCACCCTGTCTTCGAGGATAACAAGTTGAAGTAACAACTTTAATAAATCAGAAACTCTTCACTTAAATTCATCAGTAATCAGTATAATATCAAAACTATTCCTATACACCATACAAATCAAGAGTCAGACAGAGGGATACACATGATAGGTCCAGAAAGGTCCTGAGCACTAAAGCATCCATGACAAGCAGCCATGGATTGGCTTCCAATGAAATGTAATGTCCCCAGCTTCCAATATGTGAATGTATTCACCAAGGTAGATATCTCCAAGGTCTGTAGTTTGGGTATTTGTACAGAGCTTCAGTATATGAAATTAACTTATTAGCAACTCAATTCTGCATCCCTATCTTCTTAGAGATTGAGGAATGGGGCTGAAAATTCCAAGCTTTTAAGCATGAACTGTCTTTTCTGTTGCCCATTCATTCCCTATCTTGAAATTATAAAGACATCTGGAAAAGTTGTTTGATTAGAAGATGGATCTGTGCTCTAGGATGTCATGAAGCCCAATGCACAATGTATTTTTAGAAATTTTGTGTCAGGTGGCAAGTGCAAAAATTATACATTATGCATTGTATATATGTGTACATCATTATGTCACAGTATTAAACAAATTATTAATATTATAATTATTAATATTTTTGTTCAAATGTAAATGCAACTTATCTTTAATAAAGAGCTAGAAGAATTATGATACTACCTTAATGCTGTTTTGGATTTTTTAATAGTCAAATCTGTGATAGTACTAATGGTTGACATAGTCAGAGAAATGTCTCCTCTTGCTTTAGGTGTCTAGTTACTTAGTCATTGACAATGACTATCCTCAAACAACAGTAAAATATTAATTCACCATCAATTAACCGTTATGACGAGCTTAGCTTCTCCACTCGCATAGGCACTGAGGAAATTATTGGTTAGTACAAGAGTTGAATTATCTAGAAATAAGATTTAGATACCTTGAAGTACAAAAGCATTATTTAAGGTTCTGCAGATATGAAAATCTTGCAAATCTGGAGTTCCAATTTCCTAAGATCCTTTCTTTTTCACTCTAGGGACCACTATAGCACATGTTCCTCAATGTCAAATAGCATAGATGTGACTATAGGCATTTGGAGGAAGATGGATGGGAGAAAGTCCAGTTGTTTGTGCACTAATGTGTTCAACGGCATGATATTATATGTCTCTTCTCTGTCATACATCCTTTAGATGTTTTCTGTCATCCTTGTTATAGATAGATAGATAGATAGATAGATAGATAGATAGATAGATAGATAGATAGATAGATAGATAGATATGGATGGATGGATGGATGGATGGATGGATGGATGGATGGATGGATGGATGGATGGATAGATGGATGGATAAGCATAGCTTTCTGGCATTGTCCCATCAATTTCTTACTAACTTACTCCATGTCGCCACAAAGGTTAAAGATCATACCTGCATGATATAATGTGCTATGTCACAAGAAATATGTGGGTCCTGGAGGAAAATCCCATGGTTGAAAACATGGTGAGCCAGTATCAAGTGTAGGTAAAAGCCACTTGTCACCCATGTTGCCTAAAAAGCTTTCCTGTCAACAACATGTGGATTGCAATCTAAAGTCTGCAATCACAAGTAGTCCAAACATTTGTTTCCATGATAGTGACAAAAAGAAATACAACTCATTAGGATTTTCAAATGTACAAGACCTAAAACTGCATCAGGATTATACATGGGAAAGAGCCTTGATAGCAATTTCCTCATATTTATGAGATGTTACTGGTAATTAGTGTTAAGGGTAAAAAAAAAAATCCCAAATCATTGCTATTAAAGAGCATGTCAATCAATAATGCTAAGAGAATGCTTATTTTATATTTTTTTTTCTAGAAATAATTACCCTTCAAAATTCTTGTTATGTTAAGAAGCAATCAGAGATGATGTAGCCAAAAGTATTACCGAGATGTGTGAAGAACTTCATTAATACATTGTTACTTTCTGAGATGTTCGTGATATTTGGAAGCATTGAAGATTTTTGTCTTTTCTTGTAATTTCTATGCCTATTCTAAATAAATAGTAATGCTCATGACCAAGAAACTATTTATAATTTTAAATTTGATTGTGTAAAAAGAAATGCCTACATTCCCAAACCTTTAAGCTTTTAGACTCAAAAGCTTAAATCTACCTAGGCAAGATTTAGGTTTCTTCCTAAACTAAGAATTTAGCTTTCTAAACTATGAGTGTTTGGACATATTTTCAAGTTTTGTCTTCCAGAACACTTGTCTATGGGGTAGCTGAGTTGATAAGATACTATTTCATCCATCAATTTTCTTTCTTTGTAGAAGGAGATTAGTGTTAATCATCATAAATGTGTGATGATGTTAACAATATGTAAAATAATTTCCTTGTATATAATATTACCTCCCCCTTTCTCTTTTTTTTAAAAACCCTTTTTATCCTCCTCACACACACCATGTGTGTATATAGGTGTTTGTGTTCACATCAGTAGACATCATTAAGTATTGATACATAATTCGAGACAGGATCTCTGTTGTTCACAACTGTGTACGCCAGGCTAGCTGGCATATACACATACAGACATAATACACATACATATACACAGATGCATACGTACATATACTCACATATACACGTATATCAAAGAATATTCTTGTATTTATTTGCTCAAAATGGTTTTGATGGTGTGTGTGTGTGTGTGTGTGTGTGTGTGTGTGTGTGTGTGTGTGTGTGTGTCTGTATGTATCATGTTTTTACCACAGCAATCATTTCTGGGCCTGCACCTGCAGTTTAAAATTTTAATTTGTTTCTGCTACTAACGATCTAGAATGGAAACCTCACATGTTAGGGCTCAGTTCTATGAAACTACCCTGACCTCAGACACCAGAAGTACTGAACGCCCAGGGTCATTCTCTTTGTTTCCCATCTTAACATAGGAACATTAAAATTACAGATAGGCACTATGAAACCCAGATTTTACCTGAACTCTGGGGTACTTGGGTCCTCATGGGGCAAACTTTTGACTGATTGAGCCATATCCATTCAACCTCCTTCTTGTCTCCTTCTTCCTCCTCACCTCCCCTTCTCCTCCTTTATAAGTTCTATACGTTTAGTTTTAATTGTTTAAAAAAATCCATAAGGAACATAACTATGCCGGGATGAGGACTTCCAGTTTCTAGGAGGCCATTCTGTGTTGTACCTGGAACTTCTCTTCCTGTGCTACCAGAGCGTCATACAGGACAGAAGTGTGATCTCTGACTAAGGCTGACACAGAAGCCGAGTGTGATGAATATTCTTGGTTGTCAACTTAACTACGACTGGAATTAACCAAAATCCAAAGCTGGAGGACATGCCTGTGAGGGATTCTTTCCTAACATGAAGTGGAAAGATCCATTTCTAATCTGGATCTTTGAGGTAGGAAGGTGTGCCTTTAATTCAGACTGCTCGAACAGGCAAAACCCACTTCTCTGGGCCACGCCTTCTGGAGACCTATATAAGACATGGAAGAAGGAGGGTTTTGTAATTTACCTGCTTTCTCTCTCCTTGTTAGCACATCCATTCCTTAGTGGCATTAGAACCTGCTTCTTTGGGATTCTGGCATATAGTGAAGACCAGCTGAGACTTCTAGCATTGTGGGGTAAGCAACTACTGAATTCATGGACTCTGCTCATAACCAGCCATTGCAGCATTAGCTGGACCATAGCCTGTAAATCATTCTAATAAATCATCTTCATATACAGATAGTAACAGAATTTATAGAATGAATTTCTAGATTTCTCTCTTTCTCTCTGGGAAAAGAGAATCATTTTATAAGTTCTGTTACTCTAGAGAACCCTGACTAAATTCACTAAACACTAGTGGCTGGTTATGATCGAAAACTCTTTTTACTGATGGAGAATTTAGGTAGACCTAGAGTTCTGATAAGCTCAAGGATAGAAGTTGAGCACTTCAGACATATCTGAAGCGAAGTTAGAAATTACTGGAAGGCATGAAGTGAGTGCAACAGAAATGTTCAGTAAATCTGACACCGAAGGCAGGCATCCACTGACCCTGAACTACTCAGATATCACAACTTGAAGCTTATGGGTTGTTAAAAAATAGATGAATAAAAAAAATAAAAGAGGACATGAAGTTGTGGGCGGTGATATCTGGGAGGCATAAGGTGAGGAGTTGGGTTGCATATGACCAAAACATGTTGTTTAAACTGATCAAAGAGTCCATAAACAGTGTTTTTTAAAGCCCAAAATGGATGAAACGTAAGGGGAGCAAAGTCAGAGTTGAGAGTTCGTGTAATGTGAAAGACTTCCTAGGTAAATTTAGCTGCCAGTGCCCTCAAAATGGTAAAAACAATTACTGCAAATCAATGTCCTCTACGTCGAAGGACTGGCCCTCACTGTTGTCTAGACATAGCAGGGCTGGTTTTTCCCATAAGGAGAGATTAGCATAGACTCCAGAGAATCAGGACCTTAGCTGGTTTGAAAAATGGACATATATCTCTTCAAGTACGGCTTCCGATTTTGTATGGGCACAGTAATGATGTTATATACACTCTAGGAAAGCAGGCTGTGTATTTAGGAGATGAGAGATGAGAGGCCTCGGCTGACAGTACTCATGGCATGGCAGCACTGCTGGACTCAATCCTTCTTCTCTATTAACCAATATCAGCGTTTCCTCTTTATCATGCAAATAGATATTTAAAGCATTCATTGATACGGGATGACTTTAAAAAATACTTCATTATCTTGATAGTGATGGGCTGTTTTAGAGGTTTTTTTTTTTTTTCGTTTTTCTTTCTCATTGCAGGAAAGTAGCAGGCATCTTGGATATTAGAATTCCTATTATTAGAAGGAATAATAGCTCCATCATTTAATTTTACTTACACATTTTATTATATTTGTCCAACCGAGTGCTATTATGTTCCAGAATAATGGGGGATATTCATAACCTTCTCCAATCTCAAAATAAACCAGAGACTTGAAGTTTTCCCTCAGGTACCTCCAGTCTCAAATTCAAGTATTATTCCTCCTCACACTCTCCTCCATTTTGTTCCTTCCGACCATCCAATTTTAAATATTGCTTCATATCCCTGAGGGCTTTATACACTGAATCACAGGCAACATTTAGACAGACTTCACTTGGAGTTAATGAGTTGAATGTGCCTACCCGTCGCACTCAGTCTGAGCAAATGCAAAATAAAGTAGGTTTATTTAAATATACAAAATGGCTGCCTATAAAGTCATAAGTTATCAGCTTGTAAAATTGGATTTGTTCTTTTTCCTTTGCCAAGGTAAAAAAAAAATAGAGTGCTAACCTCCTGGTAACATTTTCTTACACTAGAAGAAGTTATAGTACTTTTGATTGCCTAACATCGTTAATATTTGCTGATGTGGAGAAGCTCTAGTCTGTTAGCTCCATAGACGCCTTGACCTACTTTATTTGATTTTCACTTCTTGCATTTTAAAATGCAGGATGAAGGACTGTAGATTTTGAACATTTTTCCTTAGCATTCTTTACAAGAAAAAGAATACCTTTTTTTTTTTTTTGAAGGAGAAACAGTGAAAGACTCTTGAGGCCAATTTGATAAAAAAATCATTGTTTTAAATAAGTTCTAAAATAAGATGCGCCAAGATTTTTGCAAGGAGAGACAAGGAATTGTCTTCAAATAGTGGAAAAAAAGATAAAAACACTCATATTCCCAATGGATGCTTGGCTTAGAAAGTATTCATAAGGCAACACCTCTTATACCTGTCTTTCATAAATCTATCAGATACCAAAGGAGTGTGAGATATTGGGAGCTTTCTTTTGGAGTTAATTGGAGAGAGAGCCGTGTTCGTCTTGGGGGAAAAGCACACTCTCCCATGTCATATTTAGGGGCTTTTGATAAAATACTCAGCAGTCACAGTTTTCGGAGCAGATCACTCAACCCAAACTACAGAAGAGACTAACGGCATTATCTTTATCATGCACAGCCAGAGACAAGATGGGACAGAAACAGATTTTAGCTAAGAGTATTCTCACCAAGAAGCTTCAGGAGAAAGTCCGAACAGATACTGTGGTCATGAGGAGTCAGCAAGAGAGACAAGGAGCTAATGGAATGGATAAAGTGTCTAGGGCAGTATTGAGCATGGCGGTGGCCAGCACATTGACATGAACAGATATCTGAGAAGGAGGGTTTGATCATTAAGGTAGGTGTTCTGAAGTAATGGGGCTCTGAAAGCCGGAGAAATAGGGTTCAGCAAGTGTTAGTTGACAAAGAAATTGTTTCTGCAAAGTTCCTGGAAAAAAAAGATTGTAAGAAATAACGCAGTCTTAGCCATAGTTCCCAGTGTCTTAAAGTGTCAGTGTTGAGCAATGATCTGTAAATCTACCATTATGAGATCCAGGGTTGTTGCAGGATGTAGTTTAGTGACGACTTCTTGACAAAGGATGGTCAATGGCTGTGACAACACCAGTGGACCCTGGCCAATTAGCTCAGAGGGAGAGGACCTTAGCTAGCACTTAGGACCAAAGTGATTCTTCGCCTAGCTAGAATGGTCTTACTTTAGCTCATGCTGACATGAGTGTGCCAGCAAGCAGAATTGCCCTATGGAGAAGCTCTACCCATCACTCTAATCGTTCTGCCTGTTGGTAGGATGCTGAAAAACTGCATTAGGAAAACATTCTGGAGTAATTCTTGGGCAATCACAAGGGTGATGACTCAAGATGGTTGAGGTCAGGTCAGGTTGAATCCCTGCAGTCATTGCCGTCAGATGATAACCTCTTCCTTGTTAACCTCATTTAACTTTAATTACTTCCTAAAAGCCCTATCACCAAACACGATCTCACTGAAGGTTAAGGCTTCGGCATATGATTTGGGAGAGGACACAGTTCAGTCCACAGCCAAAGTCTTTAGTTTTACTGAACTGAATTTTAAGCTGCAGGCCTTTTATCAGGAGGAAAAGAAATGAAATACCCTTTGTGTGCCCAGATCCTAGGAATTGAAAACAGGATTTTCTCTCTAGAGCCTCTTAACTTCTGCCAAAACATCACCCAAAGATTTTTACCGGGGCGTTTGGTCATCCAACGGATATTAGACTCTGTTCGTCTCTGTTTGAAAAGTCATCTACAGTTGAAGTTGGTATCCAAAATGTCGCCTAATCAATGTAACACGCAAGGGGATCGATATTGCGATGTTTCCATTAGCATTCTAGGTTTGACTCAGGCTCAGATTGAATCCGTGATGCCAGTCGTGGATGCCCAACATATGGACATACTGCTTTACTGCCCACCATCTCTGTCAGTAAGCATAGACTTCCTTAAGTTGAAGCCCCTTCTGATGCAATTTTCGTTACCTTGAGTATTAATTTTTCGGAATCATCTCCAATCAAAAGCATTCACAGGAGACTGGAAACTAAGTCATTGGGAGTTCTCTTGAGACATTTGCATTTACGTGGGATATTAATAAGGATCTGAACAAGTCTGAAGTGTAGCCACAATGAACCAATTTTTATCATGTCCACAATGAAGGATGACTAGAAGGGTTTTTTTTCCATTTCATTACAAGGTTTGTGGACATAGAGAACATACCACAGGCCATGCTTCTGCTATGTGCCTGGGGTAATTGCTTCCGCATGTGACTTGCCATTTGATGTGTAAGCGTCATGGAGTAAAGTTTTAATATATGTTGGGGACTGTGCCAGGCATCTTCGTATTATCCCATGAATTCCCTCAACGGCCTTTGTGAGCTCCATGGTATCCCCCTTACTTTATAGCAAAAATATGGAGCTTGCCTAATTTTACAAGTTAAAGATAAGTCTTTCCTCTGGCTGCAAAAATCCCGAAGGCTTTCTTCAACACCTGAACTAATAAAAGCAGACTGTGCCAGGGTATCCTGGGAACCACAGATAAGCTACGGCCCACACCATCCTAGAATATTACCGCTTCTCATGGGAGCTACATTTTGCTGGAGCCACCATAACAAAAACCATGACTAGCAGCAGAAACCACAGAAATTTATCTCTCTATAATTTTATAGGAAGCAATTTTCCAGGATTATTGTTGCTGTTATCTTATTATTATTATTATTATTATTATTATTATTATTATTTTATTATTATTTCATCTTCTCCTCTTCCCCTTTTTCCATCCTCCTTATTTTTCAGACATTCCTAACACAAGAGGATTTGGGTTCACCTCAATGACCTAGTTAACCTGAATTGTCTCTTCAAGAACAAACCAAATCTGAGATCCTAGAGGACAAGAGGACTGTTACACATGAGACTGAGGATGCCCAATTCAGCCCCAAACAGTGGGAAACCTGAAACACCCAGGAAAGAAGAGGCCGTAGGCAGCCTAGACTCTAGATTGTGTTGCTTTGCTGGAATACTTGGTCCTTAACTAAGTAGAGAAGCTCACCTTGGCAAGTCCATCTCTGCTCTCCGGTCTCCTTTTTTTTTGAAGTGAAACAACAATCTCTTCCAAATCACCTAAAGAGATTCAATGACTTAACACCTGCCGAGCACATATCTGAATTGCAGTAAATACAGCCCACTTGTCCTTCTTCGTAGATCTAGTAAAAAATGCAGAAATTCTTTCACTTTCATTGCCTATGTTTAGGATGGACAATATGAAGTTTTGCCATGTGTAGTGAAAGGATTGCTATAGTGCTGTGAACACACAGGATTAGTCTTTTGTGGAAAGCACAACTAAAGGCTGCCCTCTTAGCAAGGGATCTCTATACAGCAACAGTAAAAGCCACAGTCTTACTCCATGTTAGACCACTGCACCTTTGCATCTCAAGGCAATTGCACCTTTCTGCCATTTGACGTACAGCTCTGCTTCTGCTTTCTCTACCACAGCTCTGTATTTCTGTGTACTCCACTCTTTTAAGGCTTCTACATCTAAATGAGCTCATGAAGTATTCTGATTTCTATGACTGGCTTGTGTCACTTAGCATGATGCCCTCCAGGGTTACCCCTAGTGTCACAAGTGGTAGGAACTCTTCCTTTTTGGAGACTGAATAATATTTCATGGTATGTTGATGTTCTATGTTCTATTGGGATATGAATTCATATCTCAATGTCTTTGCCTGTACATTTGTCAACAAATACTTTGATTATTTACTTAGCTTTTGGAGGAAATGTTAGAGTTGGTCCAAGAGCACAGATATTTGGACAAGGTGTTGATTTCATTCTGTTTATCTGGTACCTGTAGAGGGATTACTCAGAATAGAAAGTAAATGCAAGCCTGGTTTTGTTGTTGTCATTATCATTGTTGTTTTTACAAAGAACACCAAGAACATATAGGGAAAGGATAGTTTCAATAATATCTACTATTGAGAAAACTAGATATCAATATGACAATGGATGGAACTAGACTCTCTTATAATATACACAAAACTCAACTTAAATTAGATCAAAGATTTGCCTGTAAGGCATGAGACCATCAAACCCCTAGGAGAAAACACAGGCTATTTTCCCTGGTAATACTTTTTTGATATGACACAAAAAAATTAGCCAAAAATAAATAAACAGGGCTCCATCAAACAAGCAGGCAAGCAAGCAAACAAACAAAGCTTCTACATACACAGCGAAGGAAATGACCCACAAAATGTAAACGCAGCCTGCAAATTGTCAGGAACTATCTGTTAATCAAACTGGCTTTAACCCTTAAGTTAAAAGTATTTTGTTAGTCACGATGAATCGCTTTCATCTGACAAGTGCTATAAAGAAAAGATACACTCACTCACAGTTTTATAGATTCAAGGCCACTGTACCTGAATTGTGTCAGCTCTGGCGAGAGCCCTCTTTGCTTCACTTTGTCCTGGCAAGTGACAAAGGAAGGTATATATAACATAGTAAGAGATAACATGATAAGCTGGAAGCACAGATCCTGGGGCCAAATTCAGGCTTTTAAGGAAACACTCGTGCAGGAATAACCAGTCCCATGAGGAACATCTCCATTTCTTCTGAAGGAAGCTGACCCAAAGACCTCCTATTAAGCTCTACCTCTTCCTAATACCATCACTGAAGAGGCCAAGCCTTTTCAGAGGGGTTGGACAATATCCAGACTATAGCCTAAAGCAGAGAAATTTCTCCCAGAAAGTACCTTAATCACAAATATCCATTCTCCTCTACAGAAGGCAGAGAGTGGAGACAGAAACCTGTGAACCATTGAACCATTTCTTTCTACCATGTGTTTGCTCTATATGCTAGACATTCTTCTTAGATGCCCTCCAGTGATCTCTGTCTGCTGGTATTCATGATCTATGAAATCCCCTTTCTCCCTCCCTCTCTCTCTCTCTCTCTCTCTCTCTCTCTCTCTCTCTCTCTCTCTCTCTCTGTGTGTGTGTGTGTGTGTGCACGCGCATGTGAACAGCACCTATTGACTCACTCATAATGAATAAAATATAGTACAAATAGTAGGAAAGCATCTCTTAAAATTACTCTATAAACTGCCCCCCACCCCACTTCCATCTTGCCGGGTTTGTAACTTTGGCTGTGCCTCACACGATCTGCCTTTTTTGCCTGCTTGCTCTGATAAAAGAAGCAGGCTATTTCGCTGAGAGACTGCTTCGTGAACAGGTCTATGCTCTATGCCTTGGAAAGAAAGCTTCAAAGTACTATTTTGGTGCCTATAAGGACACGAGTCCTGCCTGCGGTGCCATGATTGAGCTTGAAAGGAAATCTCTCTCCTCTCAGGTCTTTCACTGTCAGTGACTACAGCTCCACTTGACACTTGTGAGAGATCCTCAGAAGACCTGATCATGTGGCACGCAGATACCTGAACTAAGGAAACCATAATTATATATGTATTATATTGCACAACACATAATATATTATATAACATATTATATATTGTATTTATGTTTTACATTATTTATGGTTATAAAATAAAATAATATGTTTACCAATAAATACATTAAAATATACATATTAATATACCAGGTTTTAGTGTAACTTGTGAGGCAGCAGTATATAACCAATAGACTTTTCTGAAAATGGAAAACGGTAGAGAAGTAGATGGACCATTGTGATTCAAGTGGAAAATGAGATTCATGAGAATACAGTCACAGGACACCAAGTGTGGAGGACAAGAAGGAACCTGTCATCAGAAGATCTCAACTGTTTTGCAAGAATCATTTCCACAAGCAGTTTCTCCCCATCAGTGTGTCTGGAAGAAATCCTTAATAGCTAGCGTGAATACTCTTCCTTTGCACGGGTCTCTTTGCAAAGCACTTACACAGGCTGGCCTGCTCCAGCACATCTCCTCCTAATGTTCTCATTATCAATGAGGCATCCAGCCTTTATTATCTGACAAGATGACCTAAGGATTAAAGTTAGTTTAATTTCACATCAGTATCCTGGGCAAGGTCCCTGCCTTCTGGGTGATGTCATGATAGTTTCTTAGGGTTTTCTGCAAACTATTCTCAACCAGATGGTGTTCAGAGAACTCGCTCATAGAGTTCTACCAAGAGTCTGAAAATGAGTCCCCGCCTGATTTAATACTTCTGGCAAGCTTTTGTTAAATCAAGTAGACTGCAAACTCTTTCTTGGATTTATAACTAAATGCTGCGTGTCAGCCATCAGCTAATACAGATAACAGAGAACCAATCGGAGAACCTCATCCTTGACTGAAACACAGTATTCAGATTCTGGTGTGATACTTGTGCTTTTAGCTGAGTTCTTTTGCTCAAGTAACTTTTCCTGCAGCCTCAAGATGCCTCTGTACCATCTATTTCATCTATCTTCCTTTTGTCCCTAGTCTATTTTATGGTGTCGAAGAGTCATTGTGACACGGTTTCACAGTTCATTATTTTCTATCCATTCACTCATTCATTTGTTTTTTCATTCATCAAATACGTATTTCATATCTTCTACATACCAAGTCCCAGGCACATACTGAAGATGAAAAGAACGGTAAACTACGTGAAATAAAATAGACTAAGTTTTGTGGTTATAAGAAACAATGTCAAGTGTAGTTCAAAGGCTCAATCTAAAGAAAACTCTACCTTGCTCTCACAGTCTGGGGTGGGGATGGGAAGCTGCCTGATTCTTCCATATTGGCCTGAGTTTGTATATTTGCATAGATAGGGAAAATTAGAGTGCATCAGAAACCTTTAGACAGCAACTAAATTCATACATAGAAGGAAACACAAGCACTTCTCTTGCATGCTTGTATTAACCTTCAAGCAGGAGAAAGGTCTTAGTCTTTCTATTAGGACAAGAATTGGGAACTGATCTCCTTCTGCTCTGAACACATATGTTCTATATATTCCTTCTGATCTATGCACATACTGAGATATTGCCTTCTGTCCCTGACCCCTTCCTGCTGTATTAGCCTGTGCAATCTTTCCATGATTTCGGTAAGGCTTTTAAATTAGCAATTGTACTTAGTGATTTCTATTATTGTTCTTAGTGACAGTTTTGGCAATGATGACATTAGGTTAGAAATTAGCTATTTCTCACTCTCAACTCACTTTGGAGTGTCATTCTCTGCTCAAGGTAGAAAGGCTTCGTTGTTCTTTGAGAAGGAAAATTTAGCAAAGAATGGGGATAAGCTCAAGCTGGTCTTTGAGATTCACCTTCAAGCTCTCTGTTTATTTGTCTATTTGGTACATGTGTGTTCCTCCTGTGTGAAGGGTGCTAGAAACAAAATCCAAATGTTTAAGTGGACAAGGTCCAAAGCCTACAAGGAGATGAGGGAGATTATCCTATACATGGGGAATCCCATTGCACTACTGCAAAAGCTATCCTACAGATGTACAGAAATGCCTGGGAGCACTGGAAGGGATGAGGGACTGTCCCTGGAGAAAATCATATATATGGAGAGCACTAACAACACCCATGTAAGTAAGATGGAAAACATGTGGAAGGGAAAGTTTCAGAAGAACAAAAATCTAGAGGAGGTGGGGAAGAGAAAGGAAGAGGAAGGAGGGAAGAAGGGAAGAGGGATGGAGGAAGGAAGGGGAGAGAGAAAGGGAAGGAGGAAGGGAGGGAGGAAAGGAAAGAAAGAGAAAGGAGTGAGGGAAGTCGGAGGGAGAACGGAGGAGGGAGGAGGAAGAAGGGAGGAGGGAGAAAAGAGGGAGGAAAAAGAGAAAATAAAGAGAGAGCAGGCGAAGCTTCTGGAGTGGCCATCACTGTGCTGCTGGGAACTAGATCAAAGGGAAAACTGAAAAGATGGGATTACGAAGCTGAGGAGGAGACAGCTCTCACAAGATCTTGTAAGCAGTGAGTACGAGTTTGGAATTTTCCTGACGGCAGTGAGAAGTCACTGAAAGGTTTCATGCAGGAAAGAGTGGTATGACAGCCACTTCTCATCTGTCCCTTTACAAAAAGCCTGCCAGTTAGTCTGCTGGCAAAGGAGCTGACCCAATGGCAGCTCACAGCAGTCCTGGCCTGGCTGGCTTCCTTAGCAGAACAATTTATGGGCAAGTGGATTGGGGATTTGTGTATTTGGTATGATTAGGAACAGGAGGTGGGCCCATATCACAACAACCTATTTTCTTCTATTCTCTGCAACAAACAGTGCAAGCCTGGTCTTTATTCCTTCACGTTTTCATTTATCCATTCATCGAGCATGTACCAAGCACCTGCTATGTAAATGGGAATAAGCTGTGCAGTAAAGCAAAGCAGATAAGGATGGATGCTTGCTTTCCAAAGCCAAAGGTCTCATCGGGAAGATAAGATGAGCTTAATAGTATCGTGCACAGGAGGGAATAGGGCTATAGAAACTTGGATAGAGAAGATAGCCTTTTGGACTGGGGCAACCAGAAAAGCCTTTGTAAGGAAAAGGCCATGATGGCGTGCCTTTAAAGATGAATATGATTTTCTCAGCCCTAAGTGATATCTTTATCAGATGTCTTTCAGCCATCTGCGAGAGAAACTTAACTCACGTTTGTTTAAACACGGGGGAGCTTATTGGATGGAATTTATTGGCTCACACACTATGAAATTCAAAGGTCCCGTTTATTCTAAGACTAAATGAATCCAAGGACTTATCGTTGGGATGCATTAGGATGCTGTCTTTTCCACTTCGAGAAGGGATTCTCTCTGCTGGGAAAGATGGCATATTCAGCAAACCTAGGGTATCAGTGTCCTAGGATTGCTGTAACATTTCACCACAAACAGGAGTAGCTTAAACACTATTAATATTAAAGGCTTATGGTTTAGGAGGTCAGAAATCCAAAATCAAGGAGTGAATGTTGTTGTTTTTTTTATCGGATCACTCTGAGAAAGAACCAACTGAACAACTCTGTCGTCAACTACAGCTGGAAATCTTTGGCATTCCTTAGCTTTTAACTGCATTCACCCTGTCTCTGAATGCCCATCAGCATCTCAGTGTCTCTCCTCTATGTGTCCACACCTAAAGTGACTTTTTTTGTTACTATAATATTGGTATTACCTAAGGGACAAGTAGTTCATTTTAAATCTAAGATGATCATTATTGAAATCCCAACTCACTTATATCTAGAGGAATTTTTGTTCCAACATCTTACATCATGATCAGGTTCCAGGGGCACATAACTTTTGAAAGGATACTCTTCACCAAGGCTGCTCTTTACTGACTGTCTCTACACAATTTTTCATTCCAGTTAGCCTAGTGTCAGTCATGTGGCAGCTCTGACTGTGGAAGATCTATGTGAGGCCAGGCTTATATCCATCATCCATGAAATTAGAGAATCAAGAATAGTATTCTCAGTCTCCCAAGGGCTGGGATTCACAGGTGTATACCACCAGAAAGAACAATAAAACATTTTAATAATCCATTCAATTCAATACACAGGCTGTAGGTCTTTTCCTATCTTTTCTGTTTCTTTGGCATCTGTTAGGCCATTATTTCATTAAATCATAGTCACAGTAACAAGTAATCTCATTTTGTTTCATTTAGTTTTTTGACCAGTTGGTTTGGCAACCAAAAGAATTGGCAGCCCTGTGTTGATTTTCTGTGTTTTTGGAGAGGAGAGAGATTTTACTTGATTCATGACATTCAATGTTCTGGGATACCTACTGTCAAAGATTCTTTTTTATTTTTTAGTTCTTTTGACAGTGGTAGGTATTGAACTGAGGACTTCATGCATGCTAGGCAAACACTATACCACAGAGCTACACCCTATACCCAGGAATGTCAACCAACTCTTCCATTTCATTAGATGACACTAGAGCTGAGTCACCTCAGTGGAATATCACAGGGGACTTCACTGAACACGAGCATTCTTAAAGGAAATTGGTCTTAGTTTTTAATTGACTTTTATGAGGTTCAACATCTTCTAAGAAATCCTTTTTAAGAGATGGAGTTGTTAGTTAAGGGAAATGTCACTGTGAAATGAATGGAGCTTGAGTTCTTCCTTAACACCTGTTGCTTGCAGACCTTTCCACCATTATTGTACATGTTCAAAAGACACAAGACACACTTGTTAGTCAAATCAGTTAATCTCTTGAAAGCCTCTAATTCAACTGAAAAGCTTTAGTGTTCTTTCAAACAGGAAAATCAGCTGGCCATTCTTCAGAGTAATTGACCTGTGGATTTGAGTTTGATTTGTTTATCCACAACAGTTATTACACTAAGTTAGTAATAAGCATACTTCAGCCAAACACAGTTGGTGACATCTAAGCTGTACATCACGTATCCCATTCTAGGGGCATATAACCATCCAAGCCACTCCTGTGAGAACTATCTGGAAGTAGTTAAGAGAAGCCTTTTAGTCCCTCAACAGTGTTCAAGTGGAGGTCTATTTTTAGCTGGTATATTGAAACCACTTTTTCCACACATCCCACCTCTCCCTGGTTTTATCAGTTCCCAAACAATAAAATGTTTGAAAATATTGGAAATCTGGCAAACCAGAGAGACAAGGGCAGAGTAGATCACTACCCTTGCTCTTCATACGTGGGGTGAAACTAGGGGATAATAATAAACATCCATGCCCATTTCTCATTTTCAAATTGGATTAAACTTTGATCATCTAAGACATTTATTCACAGAGCTGTCTTTTAAGATGATAATTTTAGTGGTAGCTACTCTGAAAATAATTCTTGTCTTAAGATCTAGGGGCAGAAAAGTAATCAAAATAAACTTAAAGGAAAGAGGTTTTGAACAAATTTGAGGCTTCTATTTTCAAAGTAAAATCTACTATATGACAAGAGCTTGCTCCAGGCTCCATATATTTAGGTCGAAATAGAAATATAATATGGAAGTCAAGGTACCCAGAGAAGAAAAAAGGCCCAGATTTGGAAAATTTGGTCACAAAGAATGACTGTGTACATTGGAACTTAAAGGAGCCTACATAGGAAAGGATGAAAGATCATCCAATAAAAATGTTGACTTTTTTCACCAGCAACAAAGTTAATTCTTATTCATATGAACAATTACTACTGTTAACTGACTATTAATGACCCATTTTAGGATAACTATGGAAGTTACTGTGTTGAAGTTAAAGAAAAGGCAAACAAAACTCTTATCCTTCCTAAAGTTTTTCATTATTTTTTAAGACAAAGAAGTTCTTTATTGTAGTTTTGTCAAGTACAAAATAGGAAAGCAACCACAATGTGATGGTGAATGACTGGCTGCTAAATAAGTTAGCTATATTCACAATATGAACACCATGAAGCATTATAATATGGTACAGAGACAGATAGATAGATTAGATAGATGATAGACAAATAAATAGATAAATAATTGATAGATAATAGATCAGTAGATAGATGATAGATGATGGATACATAGATAGATAGATAGATAGATAGATAGATAGATAGATAGATAGATAGATAGATAGATAGATAGATGATAAACATATGCATTAAATCAGGGAGAATTATGGGTGAGGAAAATGAAAGCAGTCATGCTTTCAATAAACCTTTAAGAAACACATGAGATGGTATAAAAGCTTTTAAGCTTTCTGGCATTTCATTGGAAGGCTCACTCTATGAAAATGAAAACAATCATGTCCACAGATATCACATACCCTATGTGCAGTGTGCTATGCTAAAAGGACTTTGGCTATGTTGCCTTGTCTCTAAGTCTGCAAGACAGAACATTAGGTTATTCTCGATTTACAGATGAGGAAGCCATAAAGAAGAGTTAAGAGTTTTGCATAAGGTTGTATAGCTGGTAAATAAGGGGTTAGTAGTAACATTTACAGTTGAAACTAGACCTTTGTAAACAACCAATGCTCTCTATGGGAGTGATTACTATATCTGTTAGAACTTGGGCTCAGCAGGCACCAAAATATGTGAGTTACATTTGCTGGCTCCTTGGGACCAGCCTGGGGATAGAAAGGATTTCAAGTTAGATTCCACCATACAGAAATGTCATAGATGAAGATGAGCATCAGGTGAACTATGAATAAACCAGACTCCAAGAGATCGATACCAGAATTTAGATAAACATACAAGTATTGAAAAAGAATTTGATGATAAAGGGCCTGAAGGAATACAGCAGCGGCTTTTATACAGCTAAATGTAGAAATGTTGACAAATTAATAAAGTGGAAACTAAGTGGTATCATAGGTATGGTAATGAAATTAAAACAGAAAAGACCTACAAGTGACTGTCTATTTCTCAACTTTTTACTTAGTCGAAAATGAAAGCAACAGAACATAGATCATCTAGATAAAGAAGGAAATATATTGCCTAATGAGTAGACAGTGTCCATGAATATGTTAGCTTCAGGCATACTTGGACCCAACAGGTGAATTTATCTCTTTATGCTTGGGATATATTTTCTTTGTTCACTTCATTCTCAATCAATCTTCATATAATAGCCTCTGGGGTTTGGCAAACATAGGAGAAAGAAAGCCTTTAGTCTTCAATAGTTCATTAATTAATCCATCAAGTTTTGAATTAATTCCCTTTGTATCAGCATCAGGAATATAACACTGAAAAGAGTTTGGTTCCTTATGCAGGTTACATCTGGTCAAAGAAGGAAAGTCAGAAAATAAGAGCAAAAACAAACACAGTATTAAGTAGTGATAACCACTAAGAAGACATGGTAAGCTGAGAGAACAGAAACGAAAGCCTTAGATAAAGTTACTGCTATCATAGTAGTTATCTAAGTAAAATGATTGGGCCAAGTGAACATACATAGCAAGTGTTGCAGGAAGATAGGAAAGGAAACACAAATCCAGGCTCAGGTTCATCAGAGAACACATATGAACTGGAGATTTCTGTATTTTTGGAGGCTCAGTTGTGTCACGTGATGTTTTCTGGCAGCTGTCTTAGGAGAGGATGTTTGGCTGAAGCAGACATGTGAGAGGATACATGATGTTTGGAAAGAGTGTAAGTAGAACCCAAGAGACAATGGATAACACTCTTGCATTGGTTCACCTTGCAACTTCCTTGGTCTTCCTTGACAACATTCTTGGATTGATTTGCCTTGTCACACATTGCTGGGCTTCACTGATATTTGCTTGTCATGACTTTCTAGAGAGATACACCCCAAAGAATTTCTCATGGCATTCCAGTTGCTTCTTGCTGCTTACAAGCATGAGTTCCAATTTGGCAGAGCCTCCTAGTTTCTTTT
This sequence comes from Rattus rattus, assembly GCF_011064425.1. Classification (NCBI taxonomy): domain Eukaryota; kingdom Metazoa; phylum Chordata; class Mammalia; order Rodentia; family Muridae; genus Rattus; species Rattus rattus. Next base: position 171,045,161 of record NC_046154.1, on the reverse strand, counting down.
GGATCAAGCCACTGCTACTGATTTACGTTTGGTGTTTGCTGATTGAACTAAATTGCTACTACTGATTCATTCTTGATGTTTCGGACTAGACTGCTGGTATCCTGACGATGAAGACTGGAACCACCCCAAAGAACACTTCTAAACATGGCTTCATCCCTCTTTTCCTAGTAACCATCTTTCTCCCCTATCTTTTGTCACTGGGCTAGAAAGGAGGTTGAAGTGTTTAAGAACCCTTATTAAAGTTGGTTTTGAAATATCTAAGTATACCCATGTGATAAATATATGGCACAATTTTTTTTAGGAGAGCAAGTAAATGTCTATTTACCCCAAATAAGATACCAACAATAGGTCAAACAATGGTCCCACCTATATCAAGTGTTGCAAACCACTGAGTTTATAGAAGTATGGAAGATGGGTTACTTATAGAGGCATAGATATTTTGAGGACAGATATGTCACTAAAAAGCCCATTCCAGCCTAGCTTATGACTCACAAAAGCTATATCCATGAAGCTATCTGCATGACTTGTAAGCAAATAAGCCGATTAGAGCTGTTTAGACAGTCTCTCCTTTAAAGTAACTCTTACTGCTCATATATCCTTGAAGAAGGGCCTTGAGGACTTTATATGCTTCAGGAACTTCCTAAGTCTTATAACTTTCATTTATTTCCTATGAAAAGGGTGTTCCAATTATGATGAAATAAGTATACAACATGTACAGTGCTACATAAATTAAGAAAACTTAGACCCTATCCTCAAGCAAATACTAATTAAAATAAGGAACATGAGTATGTTCATATAATGTCAATAATCTAGGTTGCTATGCACCTGACTATAAACTTTAGCAACAAGTATAGTTGCTTCTGGAATCTTAAACCAGAAATTAATGGGCTGCAGGAAACCAAGTTGGCCATTCACTCTTTGAGAACAAATAAGAGATAATTAGTGATGAGCTCAGGGATGAATTTATCCACTGTGACCCCACTGGGAAGGAACAGGGCAACCAGCCTCCTGAGGACACACTGAAATGATAACAAGAGCTTTGGTGTTACACAGGGAAAGCCAAGGGATATGACTTGTCAATCAGTCATAGTGAGGACACGGTCTGCATGATCATTATCCCAGGCTGACTATTCAGGGTCTTATTGTAATAAGAAAGCTGCTGGTGCCTGATGAAAAGTTCCAGCTCTTGTCATAAAATGTTCATCTATCTGACCATGATACCCATGTTCATAATATCCATGTTCATAATATCCATGTTCATAATATCCATGTTCATGAATACCAAAGTGATCTCAGGAAAAAAGGAACCAATTTGAGAGGGAAGCTGGACACAGATTGTCTCCTCTGTCCAGCAATGACCATTGACTCCATAATTACTGGCCCAGTGGTCTAGAGAAGGACTCACTACATACTTGCAGTTGACAGTCTGTTGACAATGTGTAATGTCTGTATTGGTTTTCAACAGGCAACCTGAATACTTGTGCCCCTCTGGTGGCACTATATTTGGAGGTTATAGGACCTTTAAGAAGGTAGGATCTACTTGGAGAATGTGGGTCACTGAGGTTGAAATTTGAGGAATATAAATTTAGGTCAGCCACACTTCAGGCCAGGCTCTCTGTTTGCTCCCTCCCAAGTATCATGATGTCACTAGCCACCCATGCTCTCCTAATACTATAAGTCACTCCTGTCTCCATAGCTTTTCTGCCATGATGGCCTACATTCCCTGAACTGTGAGTCAGGATAAACCTCTCTTCCCTCAAGTTGCTTCTTATCAGGCATTTGATTACCCAGCCCCTGCCCCCAACACACACACACACACACACACACACACACACACACACACACACACACACACACCAAATGCATATTAAAAAGATCTTAGTTACACTTATGTTAGTGTTTGAAGATGTACAAAGAGGAAGTGGAGACAGTTCAAGGCAACAGAAGGAAGCAGATGCCATATGAAGAGGTTTTAGACTGTTTTTAGTTCCTAATTGGTGTCTGCTAACCCAAGAGAAGAGCCGGTAAGCAAAGGCAATGACTGAGTTCCTGTTACAGAGTAGGGATTAAAAATCAGGCATGATAAGGAGGCCTTGGTTGACAATGAAAGCTTAACGCTCACACCTTAAAGATAGAAACTTCTGATCATCACATGAAGTAAATGACATTATGGCTTTGATTTCCACACCTCAGTCTTTCAAGTAAAACTCACTGAGAACAGCAAATCACCTATAGAGAGATCTGCCTACGTGTTCAATGGCCTAGAGCATCAGTGTGATGAATTTGAAATTCACCAAGAATAAACAGACAAATAAGATTCACATCACAAAGGTCAATCTTGAATTAGAATGTGGTTGTGTTGTGGGAATAAAGGGACATTTGCCAAGAGTCTCCAGGAAAACCACTGATCAAGCGCTTAGGCTATTTTTGACTCTTTCTCTTTTTCTCTCATGCACTAAAAAAAAATGATTTATCTCTTAACTTAGCCTTAATTCACAATTTCACAATTAATTAAACATCAGCCCAATCATTATCCCCACAAAGCATTTAAAGTGATGTGGGGAGAATGATGGGGAAATGAATAATGCTTTGAAGGTCCATTTCAAATTAGTTATTTGATTAATGAATATTCCACAAGGGCATTTGGGTGATGACCTCAGTTGATGGCTTAAAGGGAGAAATGTCTGTTTAGATAATGAGAAGACAAAGCGTGTTTGAGTTATCTCTTGGAGTATGTTATGTAGCATTACAAGGATTAATCCATACAAAATGTATTACTTTTCCCGTGGCTTGTTGGAGATAACATAGAATGGGAAGATCGATAAATAAAGTTTGGCATTTCAGAGATGCTTCTGGATGATAAATGGTACCCTGTGAACCCCTTACTGCCTGCCCTGAGCTAGAGCCACCCATCAGAGGCTTAGGGAGGAAAGAGGGCCTTTCTCTAGAAAAGGCTTACAGCAGTGTGTGTTGTTTGCCACATAAAGTCTCCATAATCCCTCCTAACACCTGACCTTTTGATTTCATAGATGTAGAAGAAAATTGTGCTGTCACCCACTTCCTGGATATAAAAAAATGGAAAAAAAAAAGAGAGAGAGAGAGAAAGAGATAAAGAAGGAAAGAAAGTGTTTACCCTATGTTGTTTTTAGAAGTTGTTTGCCAGCATAATAGGAAATCAAATATATGTCAAAGACTTTCCTGTGTCTGATTGGAAGAAACAGAGGAGTAGAGGGGGAAAAGGGAAAAGAAGACAGGGAGGAAAAGGAGTGAGGGAAGAAAGGAGAAGGGGATGTGGGGAAAGAGGAAGAAATGCAGACATCAACCATCCACTTCCAGTTCAAAACACTTCTCACCAAACACCATCACACCATCATAATCCCAGATAGCTAGGTTACTTTTTACTCTTAATTTTGTTAAATCTTCAAAAGTCCAACCTGAATCAAATGTGGGGGTTCCCAGGGTCCTCAAATGACTGGAGCTGTTTAAACAGGAAGCAAATGTCAAAAAGGCTTTGCTTTTAATTGTATGCAAATCTGACCTATTTCCCTCCTAAGTTACCCTGCCTCTCCCCAGCCCAGCCCTCATTCTCTTAAACTGTGGAAGTAACTCTCAAAGAGCAGGTTTATGTTATGTTCATTCTAGCGACTGCTACTGTTAGATTATTTCTCCACAGCAGGTTGAGAACAGGAAGTCTTATGGGGCCTCAGGGGACCCACTGGAGCCCAGCACTGAGTATAAGGCAGAGCCTTTTGCTGCTTTCCACAGGAAGAGGTGAACATTCACCCTTTAGTCTCCACTTCCTTCCTGGTATATAAAGGATGAATAAACATTTTCTAATACTATCTAATAAAAATTATTAAGTGCAGGAGACCATGCCAGGGTCCACCATCAAGGCTCTGTTTAGGGTAATAGAAATAAGATTCCAAGCTAAGAGTAGTGGCTCAGGCCTGCACTATCGGGACTTAGGAGGCTGAGAGTAGCATGGCCTATACTACAAACCCAACCTCAAGCAGGGAATGGGGGCAAAAATGCTGTATTTAGCTGTGATTTGAAAATAACTGTGCATTTTAGGGAAATTTTATGAAACAGAGAGGAGCATTTATTGGTCCTTTTATTTTAAGCTTTCTAAATTTTTTTAATGCTATTTAGTTGAAGCTTCTTTTGTCTAATAGGAATGTAGTTCAGTTGGTAGAATGTTCGCCTAGCACCTAGTGCATACAAAGCCCAGGGTTTAATCCCCATAACATATAAAGTAGGTGTGGTGAAACACGTCTGGAATCTTAGAACTAGTAAGGAGGCAGTGGGAGGGGTTCAGAAATTCAAGGTGACCTCAACTACATAGCAAGGTCAAGGCCAAAAAGAGCTACATGAGTCTGTACTTCAAAAGATTAAAAAGGAGGTATGGGTTAGAAGAGACAACTCAGTGGTTAAAGCCACACATTGTTCTTCTAAAGGAACAGAGCTCGGTTCCCAACATCACTGGGCAGCTCACAACTGCCTCCATCTAGAGATTCAAGATCTGACACTCTCCTCTGGCCTATTCAGATCTTATGCAAACACACAGACAGACATCAAAAACACATACACACACACACACACACACACACACACACACACAGAGGGGGGGGGGAGGGGGGGAGGGGGGGAGGAGGAAGGAGGGAGAGGGGGGAGAGGGAGAGAGAGAGAGAGAGAGAGAGAGAGAGAGAGAGAGAGAGAGAGAGAGAGAGATATTTAAAACCATTTTAACAGAAATAATAACCTTAGGTTTTATGTTTAGGTTATTTTAGGTTATTCCTTTGTATGAGTGGTAAGGTAATATTTATTGTATTTCAATTGTTTTGTGTCATCTGTCTACTTACAGAAACAATTACTAGCCTTCTTGGTGATTGTTCCTTCAGAACACTACTTTTCCAATGTATCTTAGCAGAAGCCAGCCAAGAGACACTTACTGATCCCACCTTGAATTAGTCTGCATGCACTCTTTAACACCACTCAAGAGCCCTACTTTTTGTAGCATCAACATGTGCCATGATGGTTTGGGGGTTTGGAGACATATGATTCTTTGGCATCCATAGTACTTAAGATTACATTTCCACAGTCAATAGCACATGGAGGTTCCTACTGAATGTGTTCTTACAAAGTGCCATCTTATAATTTCTCAGGCATTTAAAAGTCAAGTGGCAAAAATCACTCTCACCCCTATCAAGTCCCCAAACACTTTCTTTGACTATTGACCCTCTTTTTTTGGACAAGGATTGTGTGAGATATCAGGCACATCTTGCTTTCTTTTTTATTGGATATTTTATATATTTGCATTTAAAGTGTTACCCCCATCCTCCCTTCCCATCCCCTGCTTCTATGAAGATGTTCCCACTCCCATCCACCCTCTCCTACCTCAACACCCTGACATTCTCCTACACTGGGGAAACAAGCCTTCACAGGACCAAGGGCTTTTCCTCCTGTTGATGCTAGACAATGCCATACCCTGCTACATATGCGGATGGAGCCATGAGTCCCTCCATGTGTACTCTTTGGTTATTGGTTTAGTCCCTGGGAGCTTTGGGGAATCTGGATGGTTGATATTGTTGTTCTTCCTATGAGGTTGCAAACCCCTTCAGCTCCTTCAGTCCTTTTTCTAACTTCTCCATTGGGGTCCCCTTCTCAGACATGCTTAGTCATGGCATTCAAGCCTGAGACTAGGGGATTATTTTGGCCTGTATCTCTCTGTGAAGCCTTGATTCCTCAAAACACCATTTTTACGTGTGTGTGTGTGTGTGTGTGTGTGTGTGTGTGTGTGCGCACGAGCACGCGTGCACACGCGCACGCGTGCACACGCGCATGGACACACACATGCATGTGCATTCTTGTGTTTACACAGATACACCTGTGTGTTCTTGCATATGTGTATATGTACATGTGGAAGCCAGACGTCAACCTCAAATTTTATTCCTCAGGAGTAGCTGACTTGATTTTGGAGATGGGATTGCACAGTAGTTCAACTAGCCCTACCAGCCAGCAAACTCCAAAAACATACATGGCTCTGTCTCATCAGCAGTAGGGCTGCAAGCATACACTACCACATGTGGCTTTTTATGGGGGTTCCCAGGGCCTAATTTCACACCTTATAAAGCAGGCCCTTTGTCAACTGAACCACCTACTTTGCCCTTACAATCCATTTTAGTTTGGACTTTGGACTCCAGTTTAATAACCTTCTATATTATACTTTTTTACATTTTATAGTTTATATTTTTACAAGTTTGTCCCAGCATCACATGACTGATTAGCGCTCTTCATCTCTCGGTCCCTCACTACTGAAAGCAATGACATCCTGCTCCTTCAATTGATATATACAAATGGAGACTTGATGTTTCCAGAAAGTACTCCATGATACCACTTGGCCAGTTTTGCCAAAAGTTTTTAGATCTTGTTCTGACTTGGATTGTGTCTCCTCTGGAAGAGTACGTAGCAATTAGGACTATAGCAGGCTTCAAATCCCAACTTTGGCTGTTCCTTGAAGTAAATTTATTTATTTATTCTTTGTTTCTCTCTTTCTATGTTCTAAAGCTGGGATGGAGTATAATGGTTTCATTATGCTTTTTCATGAACACTTTTCTAAATTCATGTCTTTACTTTAGTCCAATTCAGAACTGATTTCATCTTCATCAACACGCATATGATTTTAGTGAAATACAATGCTGTCTTTAGTCAACTTCAGTAAATATGGGTTTTTTTTTCTTATTAGAAATGGATCAGTATGCAAATTCTTTGGGCTACAATTTGTTGATAACCACCACTATCTGGCAGAATACCCAGGAGCTTAGCTTTAAGAATGTAAATCTGGACTGTGACAAATCCAGACTGGACTTTCATAAATGCACTTCTGTACTGCTGAATAAACCCTTGTAGTCATCGGTGTTCCCTTTTCTTGACTGAGGGACTGCTCTGTCTATAAGCTCATCATTATAAGCACATGGTTCCTTGTGTTAGTACCACTACTTTCTGGCTCCCCTAAAGCCAGCTGTAGTCGGCTTATCCACATACAAATAAAACCAAGAGAATGAAGGAATAAAAGATCAGTGCAGGGCAACGTTGCTTTTCAATTGCACAGAAATCCCAAAACTACCCGTGTCCTTTCATTTTCCCACTTATCCTATTCTTTGCCATCTTTTCCCTTTCAGAGCTGGTGTTACCTTCTCATTGGTATCCCAGTAGGACCCAGCCTTCACAGAGAAAGGATGCATAAGCTATCGCTGTAGAAACCTGTACCCCTGCGTGCATTTTCATGGCAGAAACCTGGAGTTATATTTGCTACCCCTTATCGCCTAGGCTTTCATGAAAGAAATGGCATTTGAGAAGCAAATGCAATAAGGAATCTAAAAAGACCAGAAAGTGTACTTGAGGATTCCATCTCCAGCCGAGCAGAGATGTTTAAGAGAAGCGTTGAAATCTTTATTCAGAAATGGACCCGATTCGGAAGGCTTTTAGTGCAGTGAAATCACACACTTGATAATCATCAGACATGATTTTTTACAGTGAACGGCCATCGTAGAGCCCCATTTTAAGACTCCAAACTTATTTTTCCCACTCGGTAAAAGTTCAAAATCAGTGCTATTGTGAGTATAGCCTTTCTTTAAAATCAGTAGGTTCGGAGGGGGATGTTTGCCCGGAAACCGGGAAAGGGAATAACATTAAAATGTATATAAGAAATACTCAAGTTAAAAAAAAAAAAAAAAAAAAAAAAAAAAAAAAATAAAATCAGTAGGTCTAACTCCCTTTCCTAAAGCAAAAAGCATTTTCTAAATACACGTAGAAGACACATCAAGAATTCTTGGGATGTGGGCGTATGGCAGAAATTAAATTCAGTTCGTGAAGTAGCTTCTTCCAAGGGCTCACAAGTGAGGGGAGTAGGGTTGCCTGGCATCTTTGTGGCAAATTCACTTGTCAGAGGCTGGTATTGTGGGTGATTACTGGTAGAAATCTGACCTGTTCGTATCTCAGATGAGTTCTCTTGAACTATCTAGAGTCTGGTTCATCCTGGACTTGGATGTAAAGTGGAGGAGACAGTCGCTAGCATCCCCTGGGCTCTTAGTTGTGACTTTTATTTTCAGGGAGATGCAACTGGTCTATTCATAGTAATTCTATTTCTACCCAGACAGAGTTTGCAGGGTTGGAGGTCACAAAGGAAAACAGAAATGGTGGGGTGAGAAGCCTTCATTAATCCCCTTTTGGAAGAGCCATGACCCTCGCAGAACAAAAAGTATACCTAACCTTACTGCTCTCTGAGCAGTTTCTCTTACCTGTGAAGGAACTGCTTTAAGCACATTACTTTGCAAATGATAAAAACCTTTCTAACGACACAGCTGGCTGTCCTTGGAAACAGAGGATCAAGGCTAAAAACTAACTGCATCTGTCTCTCTCTCTCTCTTTTTGTCCCAGTATGAACCTTACTCTGTCCTTATCCCCATGGTTTTATTTTTGGTTGCAAGACTAGCCTTTAACAATTGAGCCATCTCTTCAGCCTTCTGCATGGTTTTAAATCAAAGCACTGTGTTCAGTTTTGGAGTGTTCCCAATGTTGTGCCTTGATTCCACCAGTCCTGGCCAGGAATGAGTGTTCAGTGCCTATTTCTTGACATGAGAGTGAGCAAATAATAAGTATTAGGTATATTTTTATGAATGAATGGACCAAATAATCCTTAATTAAATAAGAAAAGACATTGCTGAAAAATCTCTTTACTCAAAATATCAAAAAAAAAAACTAGTCATGTTAGTAAAATCATAATAAGGCAGGCACAAATGTTCACAAACACAACACCTTTAGATGATAATATGCACAGTTCCACAGGAAGCAGCAGAATGAAAATGGCTGTAGGGACCAGAGATGTGGGCTATTCTCAATCTCACTAGCATGCAGTTTGCATGGTTTAGCTTTTTAGAAATAGCCTGTCTTGAGATACTCAGGTGGTGACTAGGAAACATAAGGATATAGAGTTTTATTATGGTAGAACATGGTTTTGCACAGATAAACTATCAAATACTTTTCATGGAAATGTCCCTAATGATTCTACTTTTAACCAAATTGGATAGACTCCTCTGACTCTTTCTCAACAAGGCTAGACCTGGGCCTCTATCAGTAAAAGTTTCTGCTAATCTATTTTAAGGAGAAATTCTTCTTTCAGACATGTCAAGTTCTTCCCAATTTAATATTTGTATCTAAGCTTTCAACCTTTCCTTTAGCAAGTATCTTGTTAGACCAACTTAGTGATCGTCAAGCTATCTCTGATATCTCTTCTTAGTATTTTTCATCTTCTGACTCCTTGTTCTGTCTATAAGTCAACAGATGCCATCACTATGTTTGGGGCTGAGTTTAATCTCTTTCCTCATTGTAATACTGCCAGTTCATACTATAATAGTCTCACATGAAATATTCCTTCCCACTTAAAAAATATTAGATTCCCCTTTCCCACTGACATTCTCCCCCAAGATAACTTTCTATGTCTTTCTGAAAATAGAAAACTGTTAACTTTTGTAGAAACCTTCATAATGCAAAGCCAAGGTGATATTTTGTCTCTGTTATCCATTCAAGCCAATCTTTATTTCTTATTCAACTACTTGATATTTTGAATTAAGACATTTACAGCAATATTTTGAATTAAGACATTTTACAGTGATGGATCATTTGTCTCATTCATTCAAAAAAATCACTTCTTCACTCTCCCTAAATTCACCTAATGCCCACATTTTTCATATCATTACACTCAAATCTAGTCATATCTGTTGTTTGCTCTAATTTTTACATAATTTTGAGCATTTTAAGTAACAAATACAATGTTAGAAGAATTGCAATGCCATCAAGCATATCCTATGTCCTACACCAATCTCATTCCCAGAAGAGAGTCTTATAGACTTTTATCAAAACACAAGCATATGAGAAGAATTCAGAACATATTTTCATTCCTATGATTTGGCATTGAAATATCATGACTGTATTTAATAAACTTCCATTATTAAAGATTTTAGCTTAATGAGTCAAATTTTGACTACAAGCTCTCAAATACTCCATAAACATTTGCTGAATAATGATTCTCCATATGGACAACTGGTCTACCCATAAGCACCTGTGGTTCCTTGAAACCTCATCTATTTACATAGATGTCGATGAGAACTGTATATTTGGTCTATTCATGGATAATACACATACATTTGTATGTGTGCTTTCCATAGTATGTAGTTTCTCTTGTCTTATATGTCCTTAATACCTATCTCTCATTCGAATGAAACCTTCTAGAGAGCTTGTGTTTCTAGCTCACACTGACAATGTGGAAGAGTTTGAGGTAGGCACTGGAGCTATAAAATAGGAGCTAGTGTTTATGACCCCTTACTATGAGCCACATGATTTACCTAGCACCTGTTGTGAATGAACTCAATTAATTATACTGATAGCTCAATGGTGTATGTTATTGTTATCAGCATTTTCTTGAAGAGGAAACTGAGGAAAAGCATGGGGAAATGAAGTAATTTGCCTAAAGTCCTCCAGTCAATAAATAATGAAGCTGGGTTTCAAACCCATAAAATTCAACTCCAAATTCCAAGCTACTGATGAGGTCTCTTTTATAGCCTGACTCATGGCAAGCAATAAATTCTTGCTGGTTAATTAATTTGGATATATGAGAAGATTAAATTTTTTTTCCTACCATTTGCTCAGTCTTAAAAGAACTGTGCTGGAGAACATGGGCTGGCAAGTTTGACATCTTTGAGCTGGTTTGCTTGAAGAGACGCCCGCTGTTCTGGAAATAACTTCAGCATGCTGCTGTGTTTTGCCATCCTCCTAGCTAGCTTTAAATAATGTGGGTCACAACTATAAATGCCCTGGCCTTTTTCTTGTTGGGATTCTGAATTTGCGGAGCTTACATAAGGAGATGTTGCTGAGACAAGGATAAAAGGTGATTGGATTCAGGGATATTTGCTCAGGGAGGGGTACAATAGAGAATTAGCCTAGAGAGGAAGGACTTCTCCCAATATCAGTTCTTTTTATTTTCCAGAGGATTCACTGTGCCTCTAAGCAAGTCATTTTACTTCACTCTGCTTGCTTACATCTCTCTAAAGTGTGTGAGATATTTCCAAGTCTGGAGGCAGATGGAAAGGCTAGAAGAGCTAAATAAGAAAATGGAATGAACAATTTATTATTGTGTGCTCTGGATGTGCTAAACAACAGGAGATTAATGAAACTTCCAGATGAGTCAAGGTTTTGAGGCTGCAGGGAGCACACCTACAGATAAGGCAGCATGAACTGCTCATCTCCTTATCCCTGCCCACTCTGGAACTCTAAAGCTCAACCAAAATGGTCCTTAAAGGTCAATTGTTTGTACATCTCAGTACAAAAGACTACGGAGGGAGCTTTGACTTGGATCTTTATCAGTGCAAAAGAAATTATTTAGACTGTTTTGAATGTACATTAAGATCACAGTACAACATTATAAAATACAGCAAAAGGTGGTCAATTCTATGCACATTAGTTGATGCCATAAATTACCAATTTGTCCTCATATAAAGGAGTAGAAATACTTATTAATCAAGGGAGTCAGGAGAGAAGTCTCTCTTCTCATTAATTATAGTTTTTTTATTCATGTTCTCCTATCTCATATGTATGTCTCCTATTATCAGAGCCAAGATCCAAAGACTCTTTTCATCAGTTGCTTTTTCTTCTTGCAAATGGATCTCAGTCTCTGTGGGTGTTGGTTTACAATTTATTCTGTGACCTTTATCAATTAGGGAAGAATCGTATACCCTCAAATCGGTTCCCCAAGAAGCCTACCACCTGATCATGATATGTTCCTCTAAGATTGGCATGTCTGCCCCCTCTGTTTTGTGTACTCCCTGTTGTGCCATGTGGTAAATACACATAATTTCTCCCCCTAGTTGGGAACCACAAGAAAGGCAAAGCCTTGCTGTTCAGCATTGTGAAAATCCCTCTGCTTAACACAGCCCTAAACTTGCAAACAAAAGCAAAGCAAACCAAACATGCATAATATAATTATTCCTGTATCATTAAGCTTTAATTGCCTTAATATCAAGATACCTAGGGAACCTGGTCTTTTCTTTAAGAAAACACAAATCCTTTGAGTGTGAAAGAGACTGTGGTGAAGTAGCGGGAGGATAGAGAAGCACATCAGAAAATGAAAGAGAGAAATGCTCACTGAATATCATATCTAATATGACAGCATTAGTTATGATTAGGCTTTGTTGTTGGGTACTCACCAGAGAGGATTGCTCAGCAATGGTTTTAAGCCAGTAGAAAATCTTTATATAGGTGGCCAGAGACTACACTAAGTGTTCCAGTACAGTACTGGGCCTTTCTTAGGGTGAGCTTTAAGCACAAAATCCATGTTCTGGGTTGACATACTTCAGTTAACAAGAACAGTTAGATGGAAATGGAACTACAGAAGCTAAAATGAAATGTTAGTACATTTTGAGACTTTGCCAAAACTATGGACTTTATTGGATGTTGTTGTAAAAATATAAAAATAAAAAACGGTATTGTCTTTTACCCCGATAGCTCTGGCACCTCAGTGCCCCAATATATCTGCTAGATATCTTGGTGGAAACACATCCCAGCCGCACACTTTCCTACACTCAAACCTTCACATAAAAGAACACACAACACAATAATCTTTGACCCAATTGATAAGATATAATTGCCCACTTAAACATACAAAGCCCGGTACCATCCATCCCTTAGGAACCTTAATAACAACCTGTAAATACACAGAGCAGAATCTTAACATCACCTGCCATGGCTTCTCACCCTCTCCCTCTCTCCTATCTCTTCCTTTCTGTCCTAGTCTCCTCCTCTTCCTTCAAACTTCTCTCCCACCCATCCTTCCTTCTCCTCCAATGACAGGCCTCCTTCTATCCTGTACCTGCCCCTCACCTGTACTTTACAAATTCAATGGGGAGAAGGTTCTGGTGAAGTCACCTGATTCCTGAGTACATGACTAGGCAGCTGTCCTTGGGGCAGTAGAATTAGCATCAAAATACAGACAACTTTAGGGCAAACCACAACAATTGGATTAGGTTTTTGTTTTAGATCTCGACATATACTGCTGTCTACATGTTAAGGCCTAGGACCCTGTTACAGGTTTATCCCTTCATCTTTAGGACACAATGGAGTGGAAACCTAATGGTTCTTTGGATAGTCAGTTGGGCAGTGTTTGCTGGAGCAAACATGTAAGGAAACATAGGTGGAAGCTGAAATGGTCAAGGGTGAAAGAATAAGGCAGACTCCTGGGGGAACATTTCACTGAAGCAGACACAGAAGAGAAGATGTTCTGCTAAAGTAGATACATGAAGGGCCACATGATGAAGGATTCTTTGCTAACAGCAGGCATGTATTGGTGTGCCGTATACTGATTAGCTGAACTGATTTCTTGTGACTCTGTAGAGAGAAATGCACCAAAAATCTTCTGGTGGTGTGCTGCAGATTCTTGCCACTTCCAAAGAGTCAGGCTGATTGGCAGAGTGATGTCAGCTGAGAAAGGCACACGTGCACAGGCAAGACAAGTGCTGAGGCAAGACCCCTGGAGGACGCATGATGTTTGGAAAGTATGCATAGAATTTGATGGATGGTGATGCACTGAGCTAGGCTAGCTTATAGAACTAGCTGTGCAACACTGGTGAGCCTTGCATCTTCACTGATTGATCTTCACTTCTCTGAGAGAGGGACAGCTGAGAACTTCTGGTCTCCTGGGTCCCGACTGCTAACTCGTACCAAGGTTGAGGCCTGGCTGTCTCTGCTAGGTTCTGTCACCACTGGTGCTAACCTGAATCTACAGAACTGGACTGCTGGTGTATCCATGAAGTATTTGTGAGTAGAATGAGTGGCTGCTGCTGACCTATGAACTGAACTGCCAATTTCCAGTCTACACAGATGAGAGTTGCTTGAAAGAACATTTCTAAACAGGTTGTCTTCCCATCTATCTTCTAATTCCCACTCCCTTTGGTGGATAGTGGGAAGGTTAAACCATTAAGAACCATCATTAAAAATAAGGTTTGAAAAAAATTAATGTTACAACATGCCATTTGCGCACAAAGTAGTTCTGTTCACTTCTGTCTCTGTAAGTGGTTTATTTGATTTTCTTCATATTCCAAGATTACTTGGAATGTGAGGAAAAACTGCACATTGGGAATTCTGTAGACTAAAAGGAATGAACTAGATAAAGAAGAGGCTTGGACACTTTCACACCCTAGCTTTCAAATGGTGCTGCCATGTACCCAGGTATAAGGTGTATCATGTTTAGCGTTTATCGTCAATTTGACAGAATGTAGAGTGACACAGGAGATGGGCCTCTGAGAATGAGGAATTCTGATAATTGATAGGAGAAGATCCATTTTAGTTGTGGGCCAGGCCATTCCCTAAGCAGAGGATTCTGAACCATCGAGAATTCAGGCAGGACATTGATATGCATGCAGTCATCTCTAATTCTGACTATGGAATAGTGGATCTGAGAGGTTGCTTCAAAAATTCTGCTGTCTTGGCTTCTCAGGGGACTATACCTTGAACTGTGAGCTAAAAATGAAACCTTTCTCTCTTAAGTTGATTTTGTCATACTATTTTATCGCAAGAATGGGAAAGGAAATTACACTAGGTAGTGTGACATAACTGATGAAGACCCATATACACAGGAGGTAACTCTTTGAAGGAAGAAGTTGGGTACCGGCATTTGTATGCTTTAGCATTGCATACGTTAACTAAACTTTGAAGCATGGCATAGAGCAGAGTAGACTTCCTCTAGTCCATGTAGTCCATGTGCATTAAAAACTAATTTTTCCATTTGTTTTGAACTTTCGTTTCTAATTTATGTTTTAGTAAAGCTCAGATTTGTGGATTAGACAGCCCTGTCCTATCACATCTGAGAAAGCATGCTTAATGAACTGTTATCTATGTACATAGCATGATGGCAACCTTTTCATTATACTGATTAAATGCCTGAAAAGGGAAGAGTGCTTTATTAAGGTTCTTGGTTTGAAGGGGGATTATCTATATTCTACCACAGTAGGGGAAGAACAGTACCTTGCAGGTTGTCAGAGCACCTGCTCAGGTCTCTGCAAACCAGGAGTCAGAAACAAGATAGGAAATAGACATTAGCCCCAAGACCTCCCCTACCAAGGCATCTACTTCTTCCAACCTAGCCAAAACTCCCCAAGGTTACTTGGCCTCTCACAACAGCACCACCAAGGACTAAGGGTTCAAACACATGAACCTACAGGAAATAGAGCTTGTAGAATTTGACCTGTACTGATGTCCTATAGTGAAAGCAATTTAGCTCTGTAAACTAAACAAATCATTGGAGATCATACAGTTTTGCTCTTTAAATGTGTGGGAAGGGTGCCATGCTATGTTAAGAAGAGATAAGGTTTTTAATTCCACATTTTTTCCACAATATTCCACAGAGAAAAGGTGTGTTCTTTGAAGTTTACAAGTAGAATGGAAACTGAAGTCTTACCAGGATTTCTTCTTTCTATATAACTGTATAATGAATGGAGCAGGGGTCCATATGATTGTGGGTGATAGTACTCTGGTTAGTACTGTTTTACCTGAGGAACATATATAACATATACATGTAGCCCATAACATATACATGTATACATACCTATATGTATACACACGTATGTACATAAGTCATAACTTTATATGTACTTATACATGCATACATATATATATACATATACTTATATATATGTGTGTGTGTGTATATATATGTATATATATATATATATATGTTGGTAAGGTATACAATTGCCTGAGAAATGTATATAAGTATATACTTATATACACATATACTTAGATATATACACATATATATATACATATACATACATATATATAAATCTACACACACACACATATATATTTATATACATTCCTCAGGTAAAACAGTACTGTCCAAAATACCTTCACCCACAGTCATTATGGACACCTTGCTCCCTATATAAATATAAATGTGTACATACACATATATATGTACACATGCATGCGTATGTGTTATATATGTTGTATAAATGCATATAAATGTTATATACACACATATATATTTATAACACATATATGTGTCTTACATGCATATATTTTCATACACAAACATACATACATGTATACACACAAACACACACACACATATATGTGGAGCAAGGTGTCCCTATGACTGTGATCACAGTACTCTGGAATGGAGAATGCTGTCTGAGGTGTTGAAGTCTGCATCCCCCGCTTCCCATCCCCTGCATGTATAGAGATGAGTCACACCTCATAACTTTGATTTCCCCATCTGCCAAACTTTGTCTAATCATTTCATAAGAGTGGAGATTTTCATGAGATAAAATCATCCCATAGTAGATAAGCAGGAAGTGCAAATTTCATTGCTCTCCCCTCTCAAGTAGTATACCAGCTAAGTGCATATATTCACATATGAATATAGAAAAGGATGAAAAATGGGGAGGAAAAAGGAGAAAAGTCAGAGGAGAGAGAAGGAAGGAGAGACACAGAGACAGAGACAGACAGAGCTAGATGATTTAGGTGACATAGATATTGATGATATAGATATAGTTATATACATTCCTCGGGTAAAACCATATTTGGCATTTTTTTTTCTTAGATCCAATTTTCTACTCACCCAAGCAGACGTGCTTCATTCATTCTGGCCGAAGAACTAAATATCACATTTTAAAGAGAAGACAGATGAGAAAGATCAATTTATCTTATTTTACTTCATTCCTATAAACCTCGCATTTTAAACCAGTGAATAAACTTATAGGCATATAAATGCTTTACACACCATAAAAATAGGGCACCCTTGGAGCTAATGATTTAAACCAGAAAACCAAACATTTCATTTGGTCTTCATTGGACAGCAGGCTCGTTTAGTGAGGCCGCTTGGATGTTATTTTTAAGCCAACTACTTTGTGTCTGGCGTACTGTCTAGAAAATGCAACGTTTCATTATCAAACAGAAACACTAGCGCTGTGGCCTGGGAGCCATCAAAGGAATAGCAGATATGCCATCAGTTCCAAATAATAAGGCTGGTTAATATCACTCATTGTTAGTCTTTGCAGCATATCATGTTTGAGAATCTAATTATATTGCAATTGACCTATATAAAATTTCAATGATGTCTTTTGTACCCAGTCTGCATTTGCATTTATTTAACAAGCATTTGTAGAATATCTACTATGCGCTAGAAACAGCGCTTAGCACTGGCAAACTCACAATGAGTAAGAGCGAGACCAACCAGCAGTAAGGCAATTGGCATTGGAAAATTGAAATTATACTTTTAAACCTCCGATTTATTTTAACTCACTGAATATTGTCTGTCTTCTTTTGTTATTAATATTTTTCTTTTCTTGGATTTTTAATTTACATTTTGAATGTTATATTTTTCCTGGTTTCCCCTCCAGAAACCCACTATCTCATCTCCCCTTCCCCTGCTTCTGTGAGGGTGCTCCCTCGCCCACTGACCTACTCCCTCCCACCTCCCCACCTTAACATTCTAGGACATCAAGCATTGACAGGATCAAGGGCCTCTACTCCCATAGATGCCTGACAAGGCCATCCACTGCTACATATGTGGATGGAACCATAGGTTCATCCCTGTGCACTCTTGGGATGGTTGTTTAGTCCCTGGAAGTTCTGGGGTATCTGGTTGGTTGTTATTGTTGTTTTCCTTATGGGGTTGCAAACCCCTTCAGTTCCTTCAGTCTTTGCTCTAACTCCTCCATTGGGACCCCCATTCTCAATTCAATGGTTGTCTGCTGTGAGCATTGCTGTATTTGTCAGGCTCTGGCAGAACTTCTCAGGAGACAGCTATACCAGGTTTCTGTCAGCATGCACTTCTTGGCATCTGCAATATTGTCTGGGTTTGATGTCTGTATATGGTATGGAACCCCAGGTAGAGCAGTCTCTGGATGGCAATTCCTTCAGTCCCTGCTCCACACTTTGTCTTCATATTTCCTCTTGTGAGTATTTTTATTCTGCCCTCTAAGAAGTACTGAAGCATCCACGCTTTGGTCTTCCTTCTTCTTGAACTTTGTGTGGTTTGTGAATTTTATCTTATGTATTCTGAGCTTTTGGTCTAATATCTGCTTATCAGTGAGTGCATACCATGTGTGTTCTTTTGTGATTGGGTTACCTCACTCAGGATGATACTTTCTAGTTCCATACATTTGCCTAAGAATTTCATAAAGTCATTGTTTTTAATAGCTGAGTAGTATTCCATTCTGTAAGTGTACCACATTTCCTGTATACATTCTTCTGTCGAAGTACATTTGTGTTGTTTCCAGATTCTGGCTATAATAAATAAGGCTGCTATGAATATAGTGGAGCATGTGTCCTTGTTATATGTTGGAGTATCTTTCAGATATATGCCCAGGAGTGGTACAGCTCAGTCCTTAGGTAGTACTATGTCCAACTTTCTGAGAAACCATCAGACTGATTTCCAGAGAGGTTGTACCAGATTGTAGTCCCACCAACAAAGGAGGAGTGTTGCTCTTTCTCCACATCATCACCAGCATCTGCTGTCACCTGAGTTTTTGATCTTAGCCATTCTGACTGGTGTGAGGTAGAATCTCAGAGTTGTTTTGATTTGCATTTCCCCAATGAATAAGGATGTTGAACATTTCTTTAGGTGCTTATTGGCCATTTGATATTCCACAGTTGAAAATTCTGTTTAGCTCTGTACCCCATTTTTAATAGGGTTATTTGACTCTCTGGAGTCTAACTTTTTGAGTTCTTTGTATATATTGGATATCAGCCCTCTATCAGATATAGGATTGGTAAAGATCTTTTCCCAATCTGTTTATTGCCATTTCGTTTTATTGACAATGTCATTTGCCTACAGAAGCTTTGCAATTTTGTGAGGTCCAATTTATTGATTCTTCACCTTAGAGCATAAGCCATTGGTGTTCTGTTCAGGAAATTTTCCCCTATGCCCATGTGTTCAAGGCTCTGCCCACTTTCTCATCTATTATTTTCAGTGTATCTGGTTTTATGTGGAGATCCTTGATCCACTTGGACTTGAGCTTTGTACAAGGAGATAAGAAAGGATCGATTTGCATTCTTCTACATCTGACCTCTGGTTTAACCAGCACCTTTTGCTGAAAATGTTATCCTTTTCCACTGGATGACTTTAGCAGTTTTGTTAAAGATCCAGTGACCATAGGTATGTGGGTCTTCAATTCTATTCCATTGATTTACCTTCCTGTCTCTGTACCAATAGCATACAATTTTTAATCACTATTGCTCTGTAATACAGCTTGAGGTCAGGGATGATGATTCTCCCACAACTTCTTTTATTATTAAGGATACTTTCCACTATCCTGGGTTGTTTTGTTATTCCAAATGAATTTGCAAATTACTCTTTCTAACTCTGTGAAGAATTGAGTTGGAATTTTGATAGGGATTGCATTGTATCTGTAGATTGCTTTCAGCAAGATGGCCATTTTTACAATATTAATCCTGCCAATCCATGAGTATGGCAGATCTTTCAATTTTCTGAGATCTTTTTCAATTTCTTTCTTCAGAGACTTGAAGTTCTTGTTATGCAGATCTTTCACTTGCTTGGTTAGAGTCACACCAAGGTATTTTATGTTACTTGTGACTATTGTGAAAGGTGTTCTTTCCCTAATTTCTTTCTCAGCCTGTTTATCCTTTGAGTAGAGGAAGGCTACTGATTTGCTTGAATTAATTTTATGTCCAGCTACTTAGCTTCTGGTTCCTGCTGCTTTGAATGCTCCATAATAATGAACTGTCACCTGGAGTAGTGAGCCAAATGCACCATTTCTCCTCAAGTTTCTTGTCTGAGGTAATTTATCAGGACAACAGGAAACAAAACTAGACACATCTCATATATTTCCTTCCTTTCTCTTTCTTCTTTCTTCCTTCCCCTTCCTTTCCTTCTTTCTTCTCTCTCTTTTAAGGTTATGTGTACCATTCACATTTCTCTCTTTTGCTGAGGGAGAAAGAATGAACTAATAGTCAAAAGAACTATTAATACCACAATCTACTATTTCTGATAAATGTCTGATTAGATCTTTTGCTGCCAAAGAGAGATTTTCTTTAGAAAAAAAAAAAGATTCTAGAAAACTCTAAAGTCTAAAATTACTTCAAGTGTGTCTGTATGTCTCTGTGTGTTTTTTTTCTGTGTATCTTCCTGTGCATCTCTTTATATGTGTATTTGTCTGTGTCTATGTCTATTTTGCTCATGTATGTGAATGTTTGCATTTATATCATTTTTCTCATAGATTGATTTATATTAATCGGTAAGAGTAAATTAAAGAAGTATTGGAACAATAATCAAATCTATACACATTTTAAAATGGATTTTGTATTGTTCTGTATTTTCATATTTCAAAGTTTCTTTGTAAAGTGTATAGCACTTCAAAATGTTAATTAATTAAAATTAACATGTTTTATTCATAGATGCTTTATTGGAGGTCTAATTTGTGATGGAAATATGATAAATGGATAGAAAATTATACTAAGTAATGTGCCTTTATCATTAACCACACCTTTGGGACATTCAAAAATCTTGGTAAGTAGAACAAAGCACGAACCTTATTGTCTACTTAGTAGACATATAACCAAAGCTCAGATCTTATACTGTGGAAATAATGAACACTCTCATAGCCATCAGAGTTAAGAAAAACATTTTATTTATATAGGTGCTTAACCAACATATTGATGGTCTATTATTCATGAGCACTGCTGAATATTGGATCTGCACAGTAACGAGGTCACAAGAATCCTTATATGAGTTCACTATTCATCAAGGAAGACACTCTGAAGCACAGTATTATCATGCCCACTGAGGCACTCTCATCTCCATGAGACTGCACCAACCCTTACATACTCCTGTGGTAATGGTTGGGGCATTTTCTTCCTAGAACATGCTTCTTCCTTTACTATATTAGTTAATGCTTAATCATTTTATCCAATTTTTCAATTTTAACCTTAGAATTGTTAGCTGACCAGTTTCCCTGCTAGAGCACCCAGGAAGATGGTCTTTTGTCCACCGCCCTTGTCTTATTTGCATATAGAACAGTGATGTCTAGTAGAAAAGAGCATCAGAGGAGATTTCTAATTTTTGATTATATTGAAATATTAAATCATATTTAAAATTATTATTTATAAACTTAGTCATTCAACCTTGCCTTCATTGACACAAGGTCTCACTAGGCAGTCCGGACTGGCCTGGAAATTGCCGTGTAGATCTGGCTGGCTTCAAATTCTCAATCTTCCTGCCCATGTCTGCCAGGTTCTGGAATTAGTTCATCCTTACCAAGCCCAGTTTTGAGCTTATTCACTTTTTATTGAACTCTGAGACTTCACCTTCAGCCTGCTCACTTGACCTATTCCATGACTTTCTTGTTTTTGGAAATGTATCCTTGTTACCTCACTTGTGGATAGCATCACACTATCTTCTCTTGTGTTCTAAGGGGCCCTTGGAATCTGAGCATTAGCATTCTAATCAATCAATGACGGACTATGCTTACAATATGGCTCCCGAAGTTGACAACCCCAAATGACATTGTACCTGTGTTAATTTGTGTAAAGTACATTCTATGGTGTTCACGAGATGACAAAGTTGCCTAACTACATATCTAGGAATGTGGCTAATGTATGCTTGTTCTTCACAATTTGGATTCACCTCTTACAAGGCTTTCATTCAGACTATTGGCCTTTATCTCCATTGTTGTCTTTTGTTTGTGTGACAATGTACCTCAGGAGCCTATGTGAGTTTCTGTTGAAGCTTTCTCATTAGGACTGATGGTTTTGTCAAGGAACAACATTGACAAGGAGCCCAGAAAACACAGTTCTACAAAGAGATACCCTGCATCAAAGGCTTTTTTTTTAACTGTTTAGGTTTAAATATTAATGAAATTTGTATCTCTACAAATTAGAATACAAAACAAGGTGGGGAGTGCTTCCTAAATCTCTTGAGAAAAATCAAGCAACAGAAAGTGCTTTCTTTCCCCATGAGACACAGCTTAAATTTCTGCCCTCACAAATATTTAAAGGGAGCCTAGCAGCAGTTATTCCTAAAGAAGAATGACAAGAATCTTCCTATGCAGAAAAAAATATGAAAAAATTTCAGGGAATGTTGTTAATGTAAGAAGGATTCTTGGCATGTTGGGAAGGAAGGTACTGAACCATGGTAATTCTACCCAAATGAAACAACTAGGACAGCGCCTTCAGGAGGTGCACAAATAAAGTTTGACCATGCATGGCGTAATAGTCAAGCTTTTCCTTTCTGAGACAAATAATCATGAAAAGTAACTCAAGGAGAAGAATATTGGTCTATGGGTCCAGGTGCATCTGTGGACTAGCAGAGGAGAAGGATATTGGTCTACGGTTTCAGACGCATCAGCATATTAGCAGAGGAGGTCAATGTATGATGACCAGGAAATCTAGAAATAGAGTGACTGTGCAGCCTGATTTTCTCCTTCTTTCTTTTCATTATATCCAACCCTTCTATTACCATCACTTCCCCTTTTAATAAGGGCTATGTCTTGTACATCTGTGCTTTCTGGATTCTTTTCTAGCGCAATCCTGTCTAGCCATTTCAGCATAGGCTACTTGGAGACTATGTGGTATGAAGACAACATACATCCTGGGAGAGTACTCATTTCAAGAAGAGATTTGTGACTTGTTTAAGTTCGGACTGTGAAGGAAATGGTGCCACCATATTCAGCATGGTTCTGCCAGCCTCAGTTCATTCTCCTTTGAAATGTCCTCACAGTCTTCCCTCCATACATGTAAGCAGAGATGCCCTTTGCCAAACTCACAGACATTTCTCAATCCAATGAAGTTGACTATTGAAATTAGCCATCAAAATTAATAAGCGTGATTTACAAATTCATTTCTGTCTTGTTTATTCATTCACACATTCATTCTGATACAGGGCCTCAGGCTCAGGTTGGCCTATAACTCACTGTACAACTGAGATGATGTTGAACTGATCTACCAGCCTCTACCTCCCCAGTACTGAGATTGGAGGTTTGTGATACCAGACACAGGTTATGTGGTTCTGGAGATCAAACCCAGAACTTAATGAATGCTAGGAAAAATTATTCCATCAATTTCCTGTCCTCCATCCCAAATTCCTTTCTTTTCTATTACTTAGTATCTATACATTTCAGTGTATACTTTAGAGCCCTTGTGCTCAGGAAATTGAGTGTTACCCAGAGGAAGAAATTTTTCGAGCCAATGTTGCTCAAAAACCAAAATTAATGAGGAGAGTTATTTTACAGCTAAAGACATTTACCATTCCAGTTCATGCCTGAGAGTAAAGGACAATATAATGTCTAAACCACATTAATTAGTTGAATTTCACAGTTATTTAAAATGTTATTTTAACACTTTTCTTTGAATTCATGAAAGAGTAACTATTCAGATGGAAAAGGTTGAAAAAGTTGTGATATAATTGTCTTCAAAGATCAAAGGACAAAAGGAATTATTCTCATATCTATTCCCAGCAAAACAAAGGTGCATATGTAGCCCAAGACAAGACAGTAAATGGAGAAGAAGATCTCAGGGGTGATTGACATACAAGAATAAATAATCCAGAAATATCTAGACGAATCCATCTTCATTGCCATATTTACGTCATAAAATTTTCTCACACTACAATTATAGTGCAGAATCATATAAAAAGCTTGCAGAATAATATTATAAAAAGTAAATACTGTTTACAAAGATATATACTCTCAAAACTTGGGCAAATAGTTCTTGGATACCTCGTATAATGTAATATGATAATATGCAATTGTTAATAGTTACCTGTCATATCAGCAATCGTGTGTGTTTACATATCAGCAATATCTCTCTTATTCTTTTTTTCTTCTTGTCCTTAATTGTGTTGCTATATAGAGTAAGAGAACACAGACTACGAAAACAGTTCAGAATATCTACATCCGTCCTAACCATTTGCCTAGTGATAAACTTTCCTGCCATTGCCCTTTGCAGGTGCATACCAAAAATTCTGCAGTGACCATTTTCATGCTTTTACATGCAAATGTGAGAATATTCCTCTAGGAAAAAGCTTCAAATAAGAATGATTTCAAAAAAATAATTGACATTCTAATACCGAATTATGACTGGTGTGTCCATTTCTCCACACGCTCACAAGTGTGTGGAATATTACAATGTTGAGATAAAAGGGTACTTTTTGCTTCTCTATTTTTACTCCTTTTCTTTCTTTTTCTTATTAGTAGTTTTTCTTTTTCTTATTAGTAGGGTCTCTTTCTTAGTGTGGATTAATATCACTTCTATTAAGCATTGCTTAACAGCATTGTTGCATTTTACCTTGACTAAATTAAGCCATGCAGTTCACTCCAATTCACAGGGACATCACAGCTTTAGATCGTCCTTCCTTTCATTACTCTGCCCTCAAATACCCATTCATTCTAATGTGAAGATGGCAAAGTACGTTGTCTAACATTTCATCTCTGCCTAGCCTACTCTTAAGAAGCTACCAGAAAGTGTCCAGCCAATATGTGTAAACAAACAAGAAAATATGTAGAATTCAAGCCAAAATGAAGGCAACACAGTCCGTATGCAATGAGCAGACACAGTTCTATAAGGAGCCAAAGCACCAGAAGACACGCATGACCAAGGTCACAGCCACCAACTGACTTGTCTCCACGAGGGAAAGCAAAACTAATAAATTACCTGAGATAGTGTCTCACAGTGAAGAAAGTAGTATACTTTTTATTCCAGATTTAGGGGGTTAATAATTTATAATCATTTGCATCAAAATAAGCACAAACAAAAAGTGATAATATATTAATAAGATATTGGGGGTGGTCTTTTTGTCATGTTTTTACATGTGTGTAGTATGTTTGTACATCACATTTGCTCTTTGAGTCCAGAAGAGGGAGTCACAGCCCCCAAGATGGGAATTATAGACAATAGTCAACCACCCTTTGGGTGCTGGTAATCAAACCAGGTCCTCTGGAGGGGAAGCCAATGATCTTAGCCACAGAGCAAACTCTCTAGCCAGTTCTCTTGAGGTGTTTTGACACAGGATTTCACTATGTAGTCTTTGCTGGCCTGAAATTCACTACGTAATAGGCCAAATTAGCTTTTAAATTACTGTGATTTTTCTGGTTCCACCTCCCAAGGGCTGATATTTCAGTTAGGAATCCCACCCTCATCCTTCAGAGTTTTTTTTTTTTAATCATGAAATTTTAATTTTTTACACCCAAATGGGATATTCCAAACATACTTAATACATTTGAAATTTTAGATGAAAGGCACAAAGCTATAGAAAATGCCCTTTTAGAACTGACAAGGGAAAATAATCTTAAATTCTAATAATTATTGAATAATTCCTAATAAATCAAATTCACTTTTTAAAGTGTTTCTCATAGAAAAACTAAGGAAAATAACTTATCTAGGTGGTTCCCACATACCAGGAAAAAATAACTTCAAAAATATCTTATTCAAACGTCTTTTAGTCAAAAAATAAGCCCCAAACTATTTTATGAGGATAGTACAACCATAAAAGGCCAGCCTATTACTTTTCCAGTATGTCTATAAATATTAGTGAACCTACAGACATTTGTATGTTGTATGCAGTGTGATACAGAAGTATGTAGTTGTTTTTAAAAATTAAAAACTGGGCTGGAGAGATGGCTCAGTGGTTAAGAGCACTGATTGCTCCTCCAGAGTCCCTGAGTTCAATTCCCAGCAACCACATGGTGGCTCACAACCATCTGTAATTGGATCTGATGCCCTCTTCCAGTGTGTCTAAAAACAGCTAAAGTGTACTCATATACATAAAATAAATAAATATATCATTTTTAAAAATTAAAATCTAAGGTTGGAGATATAGCTCAGTAGCAGAGTGCTTTTATTCTAAAGTTCTCATGTCCAATCTAGCATCACAATTAACTTTTTCAAAATGAATAAAAAAATACATACACGTAGAATGTAAAAGCATTTTAGTTCTATGTGATTCAATGTCAATGGATGTTTTCCAAATTTGGAATAGAAATAAAGAACCTAAGTCTGACAATAGTATCTATCTATAACACATTATCAATTAACACATCTTTAATAATAAGTTACTGAAAGGTTTTCTTTCTGGTAACATAATATAAAGTATATAGTTTATCATATTTAATATTGTACTTAACATTTTAAAAAAATAGGTATAAGAACTGACAGAAGTGTAAAATTCTAAGTATCTTCAAATAACATAATTACATATGGAAGAAACCTCTAAACCCCTAGAAATAAGCCACTGAGAGTAAAATTAGGAAGGCCACTGTTTCAGGGGTGACTTAACACAAGAACTACACAAGATCCCTATCCTGAAAAACTCAAAACAGAGATAGTGTAAGTTTGGAAGATGCAACAATGTAAAAGATCAGTTCTCTACAGACTGGCCTATAAAATCAGTTTAATCTTCTGAAAATGCACAGCAGTATGTGTGTATGAGAAGGAAATTAATCAGCTACTCCTAATACTTGTGGAACTATTGAATTGATAAGGTAGTCAGATGTCTATCCGTGTAACAAAATACCTGGGATAAGTCAACCAATAAGAAGTAAAAGGTTTGTCTCAATCTCTGGTTGATTTACTTGGCTTGAGCCTGAGGAAAGGAGGTATACCGTGTGCCACAGGAGGAAACTCCACCTCAGGAGCGACCAGCACTCCAGAAGAGAGACGAGTGGTCCTAACTGCATGACTCCACTCCCCAGTAATACTAAGGGATGCTAATCAGGCTTTCAAGACAAGAGCCTTTGCGGGTACTTTCCTAAACCATAGTGGTTAAGAGTAGTCACACGTTCTCCCTACAACAGAAGAGAAACCCCCTGCATTAGCTGTTCATACACTCATGGTAATTGATAGGGTGACGTTACCAGAACCATTGATATTGTGAAATTACCAGAACCACAAATGCACAGTTTCTGAGCTAATAAAGAGGCCAGCAATGCGGAGAAAGGGGCTGTCTTTTCTGGACCTGACACTGGAGTCAACATGGATATTTATATGGAAAATGATTCAACTTTTCTCTCATCTCATTCCAACTACCATGGCTGTAGGTAGATTACAGATCTAAATGTGAGAGAAAGAACAAGTCTTAGGAGGAAAAAAAGAGGCTGTCTTCATGACCTTGAGGAGGGCAGATGGTTTTCCAATAGGACATGAAGATACTTTAGTGGGATAGAATATAGAACTCTTATTGTCCTTAGCGAGATTGTCTCAAAGGCAAACTCAGAGCAGGTCCATAAATCTGCCCTTCATAAACCTACCTAGGAACTAGTACCTAAATCAGCCCAGTAAATCTGAAGGCTCAGAGGTGCTGGGGGTCGCCCCTCTTCCTGTGGTCTTGAGTTTGTTTAGCTTCCTCAGCTGCTCAGTTGTTTGGGTTTCCAGAGTTTTCTTTCCCCTCTGCCAGGGTTCAAATCTCAACCCTGTCACCCATCAGCTCTCCTGTTCCTCATGCCTCCCCATTCTCACCTGGAAAGCAGGTATCCATCCGCTAAGAGTCCTGAATAGATTTAAATGCCTTTGGTGATTTTGCTGTATTGCTACAAATGTGAAAACCCAACTAACACCCTAGTAAATGAAGTCTAGCAATAAAATAAAATAAAATAAAATAAAATAAACGCATAATCGACTGCAAACAAGTAGAGTTTATTCTCAACATGCAAACATATGCCCTCATATTATTACAGACATTATGCATTGGGAATAACAGTGATGTTTATGGAATAGGTTACGTTGACTACCTCAGTACTTGGGTGGTCGTGAACATTGCTCAATACACCATGTTTTCACAAATGTTTTTATTCTTATTTTAGATCAAAGGTAAAATGTGAGCATCTAGAGGAAACTTAATCTCATCATAAAACCTAGTGGGTTTTCTTCATTTAAACACATGACTTCTTATAAGTTCAAGGCAGGAAAGAAGGTAGTAAAACAAAGCACAGCTACGCAGAAACAGGAGGCAAAAAATCATATCAACTAATGAAACACTGGCAGGATTCAGATTAGCATCCTAAGGCCCCAATCCAAGGATACCTGTTATCACAGCTAGAATGTAACACTACTCAGTGTTAATGTCAGTGACTCAATAAGTCAAGAGGAGGCTATAAGGTGAAGATCTCTGTGAGTGAAACAATTCATTGTTTGTTACTAATCCACTTTTCCTCCTGAAAAAAGCAAAACAAAACTAAACCAAACCAAACTAATGCAAAAATAAAACACAACAAGGAACCCAATTAGTAATCCAATCTGCTAAGAAGCCTGATGGTAAAAGGTAGCTTTCCCTATCTGCTAAAAATAACTGATAAGAAATTATAGAAGAACCAGAGCTCTAATCTGTAGCACGAGAGGTAAATTCCCTCAAATGAGACAGAAAGAGCAACGAGAATAATTTTGGAGTCACAAGCTGCAGCATGCTGCTCGGCAAGAAGATTTCAACAGATGCAGAAGGTTATCTCCCTGAATGAGAAGTATGGCCCATGCTAATTGTATATAGCATGCTTAGAGAACTGCTCATAGGCCTTCTGAGGAAACTTTCAAAATTACAATGAAAAGAATGTGGCACTGTGAGGAACGTTGCTCAATACACCACGAAGAGAGAGGGAGTAAGACAGGGACTTCTGAGGTTAATTTTAGGTCCTAAAAATCTGGGGGGGGGGGCATTTCTTTTAAAATACCTTTTAAAGTGCTCTGAAATTTTAACAGTAAAAATACTTGAGGACAGGGGTCCCTGGTCAGAGCCTCTCGTACCTTTTCAGATTCACACCATAAGAACGGACTCATTTTCATACATTTCAGAAAAGTGTGCCACAGAAGGAAGTAGAACCGAATGATCGCATCATCCTGTCAGACAGCGTAACATTTATTTGCCTGTCTTCACACGTCCTACAGAGACATCAGTATCCACAGGGTTTTTGGTCTGTGCGGTTGATAATATACTCAATAATAAATTCTCCAAAGAACATGGAGATTATGCTCAATGCTGACTTTTATATCACACAACAGATCTCGGCACTGTGTTTTAGCACACAGTGTAATTAGTTAGTGAGGTTATATTCATAAAGATTTGGTCCAACCTGGAACTATGTTTCCTTTAAGACACTATCCATCCAACATTATCCTCTCTAGTGCTGGTTAACTGAACTAGACCTGTGCACATCCACACACATACATACTTACAAGACCACCTCTCCTACA
This sequence comes from Rattus rattus, assembly GCF_011064425.1. NCBI lineage: Eukaryota > Metazoa > Chordata > Mammalia > Rodentia > Muridae > Rattus > Rattus rattus. The sequence continues at coordinate 171,015,920 of NC_046154.1, read as the reverse complement.
TAATTGTGGATTTAGAGTAGTAAAAGCTAATTTTTCCATGGTAGAAAAATGTCATAAGATTCAAAGGCAGGGGAAGTTCAGAACTTTGATGAAGTGAAAAGAAATGGGCATTTATAGGGCCTGACTCAGCAAACTTTCTTTATAGTTACTTTTTTAGTTACTATATCATTGCCTCACAGAGGATCTAGCCAAACACATTCTCCATATCCAAAAGCAGTATTCAGAAGTATCATTTCTGTTTCAGTGACTGTTTTATTTTGACAATGTAAGGCATTAAGAAACCATCTCCTGGTAGAAAATGGCAAAAAGCTCTTATTGGTTGTTGGTAGAGAGTTTCCCTTTATATGTTGGCATACTAGAATGTTCCTACTTGAAGCATATTTGAAATGATTAAAATCAAATGCGTTTGAAGAATTTTTTTATGTTTTTTCTTTCATTGGATTTTTTAAATTTACATTTTAAATGTTATCTGCTTTCCCGGTTTCCAGTCCAGAAACCCACTATCCCTTCCCCCTACCTCCTACTTCTGTGAGGGTGCTCCCTTACTAAACCACCCACTCCATCCTGCCTCACCAACCCTGACATTCCCCTACAATGGGGCATTGAGCCTTGACAGGACCAAGGGCCTCTCCTCTCAGTGATGCCTGACAAGGCCATCCTCTGCTACATACACGGATGGAGCCATAAGTCCATGCCTGTGCTCTTTTGGAATGGTGTTTTAGTCCCTGGAAGCTCTGGGGGTCTGGTTGGTTAATATTGTTCTTTTTATGGGGTTGTAAACTTCTTCAGTCCTTTTTCTAACTCCATCATTGGGGACCCCATTTTGAGTTCAATGGTTGGCTTTGAGAATCTGCCCCTGTGTTTGTCAGGCTCTGGTAGAACCTCTCAGGAGACAGCTATATGAGACCGTCAGCAAGCACTTCTTGACATCTGCAATACTGTCTGGGTTTGGTGTCTGTATATGGGATGGATCCCCAGGTTGGGCAGTCTCTGGATGGCCTGTCCTTCAGGCTCTGCTCCACACTTTGTCTTTGTATCTCTTCTTGTGAATATTTTTGTTCCCCCTTCTAAGAAGGTCTGAAGAATCTACACTTTGGTCTTTCTTCTTGAGCTTCATGTAGTTTGTAAATTGTATCTTGGGTATTCCGAGCTTTTGGGCTAACATCTGCTCCTCTGTGAGTGCATACCATTGTAAATGTATCACGTTGTCCATGTCCATTCCTCTGTTGAAGGACATCTGGGATCCTTCGAAATCCTGGCTATTATAAATAAGGATGCTACGAACATAGTGGTGCATATGTCCTTGTTATATGTTGGAGCATCTTTTGGGTGTATGCCCAGGAGTGGTTCATCTGGGTCATCAGGTATCACTATGTCCAATTTCCTGAGGAATCACGAGACTGATTTCCAGAGTGGTTGTACGAGCTTGCAATCCCACCAACAATGGAGGAATGTTCCTCTTTCTCCACAACCTCACCAGCATCTGCTGTCACGTGAATGTTTGATCTTAGCCATTCTGACCGTGTGAGGCAGAATCTCAGAATTGTTTTGATTTGCATTTCCCTGATGACTAAGGATGTTGAACGTTTCTTTAGGTGCATATTGGCCATTTCATATTCTTCAGTTGAGAATTCTTTGTTTAGCTTTGTACCCCATTTTTAATAAGGCTAGTTGATTCTTTGGAGTCTAACTCCTTGAGTTCTTTGTATGTATTGGATATTAGCCCTCTGTAGGAAAGGATTGGTAAGGATTTTTCCTACTCTGTTCATTGCCATTTTGTCCTAATGACAGTGTCCATTGCCTTACAGAAGCTTTGCAATTTTATGAGGTCCCATTTGTTGAATCTTGATCTTAGAGCATAAGCATTGGTGTTCTGTTCAGGAAATTTTCCCCTGTGCCCATTTGTTTGAGGCTCTTCCTCACTTTCTCTTCTATTAGTTTCAGTGTATCTGGTTTTATGCGGAGGTCCTTGATTCACTTGGACTTAAGCTTTGTACAAGCAATAAGAATGGATCAATTTGCATTCTTGTACATGCTGACTGCCAGTTGAACCAGCACCATTTGTTGACAATACTGTCGTTTTTCCACTGTATGGTCCTAGCTCCTTTGTCAAAGATCAAGTGACCATAGGTATGTGGGTTCATTTCTGGGTCTTCATTCTATTCCATTGATCTACCCGCCTGTCTCTGTACCAATACCATGCAGTTTTTATCACTATTGCTCTGTAATACTCCTTGAGGTCAGGGATAGTGATTCCCCCAGAAGTTCTTTTATTGTTGATAATATTTTAACTATCTTGGGTTTTTTAAATGAATGTGTAAATTGCTCTATCTAACTGTGTGATGAACTGATTTGGAATTTTGATGGGGATTGCATTGAATCTGTAGATTGTTTTTGGCAAGATGGCCATTTTTCCTATATTAAATCTGCCAAACCATGAGCATGGGAGGTTTTTCTGTCTTTTGAGATCTTCTTCAATTTCTTTCTTCAGAGACTTGAAGTTCTTGTCATACAGATCATCACTAGCTTGGTTAGAGTCGCACCAAGATATTTTATATTATTTGTGGCTATTGTGAAGGGTGTCATTTCCCTAATTTCTTTCTTACCCTGTATATCCTTTGACTAGAGGAAGGCTACTGATTTGTCTGAGTTAATTTTATATCCAGCCACTTTGCTGAAGTTGTTTATCAGCTGTACAAGTTCTCTGGAGGAATTTTGGGGATCAATTAAGTATACTATCATATTATCTGCAAATAGTGATATTTTAACTTCTTCTTTTCCAATTCGTATTCCTTTGACCTCTTTTTGTTGTCTCATGGCTTTAACTAGGAATTCAAGAACTATATCCAATAGGTAGGGAGAGAGTGGGCAGCCTTGTCTAGTTCCTGATTTTAGTGATATTACTTCAAGTTTCTCTCCATTTGACTTCCTGTTGGCTACTGGTTTGCTGTATATTGTTTTTTGGTTTGTTGTTGTTATTGTTGTTGTTGTTTTGTTTTGTTTTTACTATGTTTAGGTATGAGCATTGAAATCCTGATCTTTCCAAGACTTTTATCATGTAGGGGTATTGAATTTTCTCAAATAGTTTCTTGGCATCTAATGAGATGATCATGTGTTTGTTTGTCTGTTTTCTTTGAGCTTGTTTATATAGTGGATTACATTGATGGATTTCCAAATAATGAATCCTGCATTGCTGGAATGAAGCCTACTTAATCATGATGGATGATCATTTTGATGTGTTCTTGGATTCGCTTTGCAAGAATATTATCAAGTATTTGGGCATCAATATTTATAAAAGAAATTGGTCTGAAGTTCTCTTTCTTTGTAGGGTCTTTATGTGGTTTATGTGTAAGTGTAATTGTGGCTTCACAGAATGAATTGGGTAGTGTTCTTCTGTTTCTACTTTGGGGAATAATTTGGAAAGTATTGGTATGAGGTCTTCTATGAAGGTCTGATAGAATTCTGCACTGAACCCATCTGATTCTGGGCTATTTTTGATTGGGAGACTTTTAATGATGGCTTCTATTTCTTTAGGGGTTATAGGATTGTTTAGATGGTTTATCTGATCCTCATCTAACTTTGGTATCTGGTATCTGTCTAGAAAATTGTCATTTTCATCCATATTTTTCAGTTTTGTTGAGTATAGGCTTTTGTATTAGGATCTGATGATGTTTTGGATTTTCCTCAGTTTCTGTTATTATGTCTCCCTTTTCATTTCAGATTTTGTTAATTTGGATATTGTCTCTGTGGCCTCTTGTTAGTCTGACTAAGGGTTTATCTATCTTGTTGATTTTCTCAAAGAACAAAGTCCTGGTTTTGTTGATTCTTTGTATAGTACTTTTTGTTTCTACTTGGTTGATTTCAACCCTGAGTTTATTTCCTGCCTTCTACTCCTCTTGGATGTATTTTTTTCTTTTTGTTCTAGAGCTTTTAGGTATGCTGTCAAGCTGCTAGTGTATGCTTTCTCTAGTTTGTTTTGGAGGCCCTCAGAGCTATGAGTTTTCTTCTTACAACTGCTTTCACTGTATCCCTTAAGTTTAGGTACGTTGTGCCTTCATTTTCATTAAATTCTAAAAAGCCTTTAATTTCTTTATTTCTTCCTTTGACCAAGTTATCAGTTAGTAGAATGTTATTCGGCTCCCATGTATATGTGGGCATTATGTCATTGTTGTTATTGAAGACCAGCCTTAGTTCATGGTGATCTAACAGGATGCATGGGATTATTTCAATCTTCTTGTATCTGTTGCAGCCTGTTTTATGACTGATTATATGGTCAGTTTTGGAGAAGGTACAATGAGGTGCTAAGAAGAAGGTGTATTATTTTGTTTTAGGATGAAATGTTCTATAGATATTGGTTAAATCCATTTGATTCATAACATATTAGTTTCACTATGTCTCTGTTTAGTTTCTGTTTCCATGATCTGTCCATTGGTGAGAGTGTGGTTTAAAAGCCATGAATATCCTAGTAAGAGCACCAGTGGAAGGGAAGCCCTGGGTCCTGCTAAGACTGAACCCCAGTGAACTAGATTGTTGGGGGAGGTGGCAATGGGGGGGAGGATGGGGAGGGAACACCCATAAAGAAGGGAAGGGGGAGGGATTAGGGGGATATTTGTCCGAAAACTGGGAAAGGGAATAACACTCGAAATGTATATAAGAAATACTCAAGTTAATAAAAAAAAAAAAAAGTGTCCCACTATTATTGTGTGAGGTATAATGTGTGTTTGAGCTTTAGTAATCTTTCTTTTATAATGTGGATGCCCTTGCATTTGGAGCATAAATATTCAGAATTGAGAGTTCATCTTGGTGGATTTTTCCTTTGATGAATATGAAGTGTCCTTCCTTATCTTTTCTGATAACTTTTGGTGGAAAGTCGATTTTTTTTTCGACATTAGAATGGCTACTCCACCTTGTTTCTTGAAACCATTTGCTTTGAAAATTTCTTCCCTGACTTTTACTCTGATGAAGAGTCTGTTTTGACAATGAGGTGTGTTTCCTGTATGTAACAAAATGCTGGGTCCTCTGTATGTATCCAGTCTGTTAGTCTATGTGTTTTTATTGGGGAATTGAGTATATTGATGTTGAGAGATATTAGGGACCAGTGATTGTGGTTCCCTATTACTTTTGTTGTTAGAGGTGGAATTATGTTTGTGTGACTCTCTTCTTTTGGGTTAGTTGAAAGAAGATTACTCTCTTGCTTTTTCTAGGGTGTAGTTTCCCTCCTTGTGTTGAATTTTTCCATCTATTATCATTTGTAGGACTGAATTTTTGGAAATAAACTCTGTAAATTTGGTTTTTTTTGTGGAATATCTTGGTTTTTCCATCTACAGTATTAAGAGTCTTGCTGGATATAGTAGCTTGGGCTGGCATTTGTGTTGTCTTAGGGTCTATATAACATCTGCTCAGGATCTTCAAGCTGTCCTATTCTCTGTTGATAAGTCTGATGTAATTCTGATAGGCTTGCCTGTATATGTTACTTGACCTTTTCTCCTTACTGCTTTTAATATTATTTCTTTGTTTTGTACATTTGGTGTTTTGACTATTATGTGACAGGAGAGACTTCTTTTCTGGTCCAATCTACTTGGAGTTCTGAAGGCTTCTTTTATGTTTATGGCCATTTCCTTCTTTGGGTTAAGGAAATTTTCTTCTATAAGTTTGTTGAAGATATTTTCTGGCCCTTTAAGTTGGGAATTATTTCTCTCTTCTATACCTATTATCCTTAGGTTTGATCTTCTCATTGCGTCCTGGATTTCCTGGATGTTTTGGGTTAGGAGTTTTTTGCATTTCGTATTTTCTTTGACTATTGTGTCGATGTTTTCTATGGTATCTTCTGCCCCTGAGATTCTCTCTTCTATCTCTTGTATCCTGTTGGCGATGTTTGCATCTTTGACTCCTGATTTCTTTCCTAGGTTTTCTATCTCCAGGGTTGTCTCCCTTTTGTGATTTCTTTATTGTTTCTTTTTCCATTTTAGATCCTGTGTGGTTTTGTTCAATTCCTTCATCTGTTTGGTAGTGTTTTCCTGAAATTCTTTAAGGGATTTTTGTGTTTCCTCTTTAAGGGCTTCTGCCTGTTTACCTGTGTTGTCTTATATTTCTTTAAGGGAGTTTTTTTATGCTTCTTAAAGTCCTCTAACATCATTATGAAATGTGATTTTTAAATCAGAACTTTGTTTTTCCAGTGTGTTAGGGTACCCCAAACTTCCTATGGTGGGAGAACTTGGTTCTGTTGATGGCAAGGGGACTTTGTTTCTGTTGCTTAGGTTTTTGCACTTGCCTCTCACCATCTGGTTATCTCTAGTGTTAACTGATCTTGCTGTCTCTGACAGGGGCTTGACCCTCCTGTAAGCCTGTATGTCAGCACTCTTGTGAGACCAGCTCTCTCCCAGTGGGATCTGGGTACTGAGAGCTATGGCACAGGGTCAGGTCCAGGCACAGAGGGAAACCAGAAGCATCCTGTCCCAGACTGCTCCTCGGTTCCTGTGTCCTGTGGACTCTGTATGGGTTCCTCTGAACAGAAGTGTTAGTCTCACCTGTGCTCTCCATTGTTTAGGCACTCTTGGGAGACCAGCTCTTTCCCAGCAGGATCTGGGTACAGAGAGCTGTGGCACAGGGTCAGCTCCGGGCACAGATGGAAATCGGAAGGATCCTTGCATTTGCAGTATTTTAATAAGGTTTATTTTCCACTTAGTATTCTACATAACACTTTGACACCTACTTCTGTTGGGCTTTCCATTCAGATTGGTCAGTTTTACAATATTGTCACAATGTTACAGAAAAGGAGATTTTAATGAAGACTAAGTATTTGTCAAGTACCAAAAAAGAGAATAGAGGGCTTAGACCTGAGTGCTCTGAAAGTAAGCACCGATGCCTTTGTTCTCCACATAATGTGTCAGCTTTTTCTTCCAAACTCACCAATATTTCTGCAGTTATTGCTCTGTGAGTCTCAACATTGCCAGGAGCCTATCTCAAACACCACATAGCTCTACCCCTGGAAAGGAACAGCTTTATCTTTAACTTTCATGTTCACAAATGATATCAACATCCCTTCCTTGTTTTCACTGCTCTCGGTCAAGCACTTCTATCATGGTACCTCACTTCCATCCATTTCCTCCCTAGCCTAACTCAGGAAATGACTATGATTTGTCTGATGAGCTGTCACTCTGGCTCTGAATGAATACGTTTTACATGGAAACACGTGGTGCAGGACATATAGAACTCTAGACATTGACTCTTCCAAACATTTCTAAAATCTCTTGTGAGTTCCAGTAACACAGAAATCAAGTTATGTACCTGAAGAAAGAACCATTTTCCACTAAGACCGGGTTTTTGAAAGTTGGCTTATGAAATAATGAATGTTTTTCTTTTAGTTAATTTTAGCTAATCTGATTCAGAAATCTTGCACCAGTTGAATTTTTATAATTGTGTCACTTTAAGATGCCTTGTTTAAATGGATACAGAGAACATTCATATTACGTTTTCTTTCTTTTGATAATTAGTTTCATAAAGCCTGTGGTCATAAGATCTTTCAGTTTCTAATTAGTTTTGGATTCTTGTTTATTGTTTTGTTTTTCTTGAACAGAAGAGTTAATTACATTTCACAGTGCTTGAGTATACAGCACTCAATCTCTTTTATCCAACTGTAAATTTAACTGTGCGTTGGGAACCTTTGACCCTAAGCTCACAACTCCAGCTATGGGGTGGCTTCAAACTATGATTTCCACAGTGTAAAAACCAGTTGTCAGAATATATTAACTTTGAAAGAAAGAAAGTATAACATGTTGAAAGTTAATACCTGCTGCTTGGTAGCACACATCTCTTGGATTCCAATGCCACACACGAGTCTGCTCTGGCAGAGTAAAAACGAGGCCAGTGGCTGGTAAGATGCAGCAGCTGTGACATCTATTTTCCTAATAAGCATCTTCAAATAGACAGCCAGCCCAAGAGTTTTCATATTCTGAATTGAAAACATTTTTTTCTAATGCCCTATAGTCTGTAAATAGGGACTCATTAGTAAAATAAACTTTTAGGGCTAGGGAGAGGCTTAGAGCTGGTTAAGTATCAGAACCTGAGTTCAGACCCACAGCATCTAAATCAAAATCAGTCTCAGTAGCCAGGCCATATAGCTTGCTTAAGCAACTCAAGATAAGGCGGAACCAGAAGGAAGAGATAGACAATCTGTAAGTTAGAGACCAGTGTAGTCTACACAGTGAGTTCTAGGACATCAAGGGCATTGTATGTAAGGGGTAAAGCTGATTATGATGAGGCATTTTTAATAACGACACTCAGAAGGTAGAGGTAGACAGATCACTGTGAGTTCAAGGCCAGCCCAGTCAACTTAGTGAGGTCCAGGTGGCCAGCATTACACAATAAGACCCTGTTGCTAAACACAACCACTCCACCACCCACAATAACAAAAATGACGCATGAGGTTGCTTACCACAGCCTTCTGCTTTGTTTTCCTTCCACATTATATTCTAAACCTTTTGTCCTTAAGTCAGCAGCAAACACATGGGCTCCAATGCCAATGAGCTTTGATTCAAGCTCATCAAAATGGAGCTCATCGTTCTCCCAGGCCTGTCACCCTCGGCACGTGGTACAGTCATTTCATGACTTCTCATCATTTCAGTAGATTAAGTTTCACAAAATGAGTTTTTTGTTTCTAAGGCTTAAATAGGCATGCATTTTTATTTACTGCATGTCTGAAAAGCTTGGTAAAGTGGTACATCTTTAAATAAACACAATTTTTGTCTTCAGTGACAAGCTAATACATGTTACACCAGGGAATTTGATCTCAATTGATTTCTGTTTGTGGACCAGAATAAAGCTGCTATGTTTATTTCTCTATAAACTTTAGTTCATGGAGGAAGGGATAAAGAAAAGATGGATTCTGGAGTGGTCCTAATTATCAACAGATTACAACAACACTGACATTCTGTAACAGTAACGGGAAAGAATATGTTTCCGTTATGTAATGACTGGGTACAGTGAGCTAAGGACCACCGAGCTGGTGAATAAGTCAGTGGTAGGAGAGACTCGCAGGGCAATAGCTGATAATCGAGCATTTCTAGACTGGGCACAGCCTGAAATTAGGGCAATCATCGGAATAATTCTCTGCCAGTCTCCAGACCTGGAGCTGATCAGAGCCAGCAAATCATCTCAATAGGACCAGAATGGAAGCACATTTCCTCAGCGGGGAATATGCTCTTCTGTGCGACAGTAACAGCTGGGGGAAAAAAATCACATTTTGGTCCCAGGAAATACATAAAACATATAGAAATAGCGTTTTGCCTTTTTCAACTGAAAACAGGTCATAGACACGTGGTTTGCTTCCGATTTGTCTTCATTCTGTATACAAGGCTACAGAGTCGGAGTGAGCGTAATCAAGGAACATTGAACATCGAAGCAAGAGGGAAAAGAAGACGACGACATAGTAACACGGACAAGTGCGGGTTTTGGCGTGGTTTGGGCTCTGATAGCACCAGGCCAGGCACTGCTCTCACTGAGGAGTGCTGAGCTGTCACAGGACAATATGCCATAAGGGGACGCACAACCTGTCTCCCTCTCTATTACATTTTATTAAAGGGCCTTCTGACATTCTCTTTTGAAATTAGTGCGAAAATCCAAATCTCATTGCCCTATAAAATGAGCCGAACAGATGCAAATTTCAATGTGCTAAATACTATTTCTAACTTATTTTTAAAATGGCTAATATTCAGCATTTCTCATTAGATCCGTGGTTACTTCAGGATAGTCACTCTCAGGATAGAGCTAAAAACTGGGGGAGGGGGTGGGGGGGCTCCGCTTTGCTCCCAATCCGTCTCACTTTCCCTTGCTTGATTGTGATATAGCTAAAACAAATATAGTAAAAAGATGGAAAGTGGGAAAATCTTATTTGTGCATTCCCAGCTAATCCTGTCTAAAACTATGGAAATGAATAATTGAAATCATAATGTACACAGAGATAATTAAAGAGGTCTGATGGCTCTGTTAAAGAGTCAAGGTCAGCAACCAGGGTGTAGCAAGACAACTGGCGGAAGGAGCAGTGGCTTTGCACAGTCCCTTCCTGGGGAGATTGATGGCCTCCCTGGTCATTCCGAACTAAGCAAATTGTCTGAACGCTACAATATTAAAACGTTCAATACCCGCAATTTTCTACGGAACATAAATCTGGCAAAAATTAATTCTCTTAAATTCAATGATTACATTTCAGTAGATCTGGATATGTAGAGAGTCCCATAATAGAAACGCACAGAATACAATAAATCACTTTCTATTTCCACTCTATAATAAGGTAATAATAACTCGATAGGCTAATGCTTTGTACTTGGTATGTGTCGGGCCATTTCGTGTGCGTTATCTCATTTGATTTTCTTAACGAGCCCAGGAAGCAGGTTAAAGGAGCAGAACTTGCCCAAGCACAGTTGTGTAGCCCTGTTAACCCACAACCTGGGAAGTTGGGATTTGAGTACGGAGGACTCAAGGCTACATAAGGAAAAGTCTGTCTTGAAAACATGGCCATTGCTCCTGAAAGAACAGACTTATGGTGTGCAATTATGGAGGCCTCTGTCTGCTGCTCGTTATTTGCACAGTGTCTTTGTCTTCAGTGTTCTAGAAGCTGGGAAGGTCCAGAATCGCGTACAGGTCAACTCTGTGTCTTTTGAGAGCTGCATCCTCCAGAGGGAACAGTGCAGGGTCCTCACACAGTGCAAGGAAGCTAAAGAGGTCAAAGGTGCTTAGCCAGCTCCCTCAGCCCATTTATCAGGTACTGATCCTCTCTTTCATTTCCATCTATGTTCTGATCACCTCATAAATGTCGAATTGAGCTTCTACATGAATGTTGACTACATTCATCCAAACCAAAGGGAAAGAGTTCTTTCTGCCCCCCTCATGAGATGCCATTGCACATGGCAGTTTCCCTGACATCTCTCATGGAAGCAACACCCCACAGTTTCTTAAAACAGAAAAACATAATCACACTTTTGGCATCTATAGTATCCAGAAGGCCTATTGGAAGTGAAATCTATTTCTTTCCAAGCCTGAGGACTTGAGGTTTACATGTGCTAGATAACGATAGGCCTCTTCACTGCCTACAGGCCTATAGAACAAGTTCTAAGCAGGTCCTCATAACTAAAAAAGACTTGTAAATCCCCATCTGGGAGCCAATACTTATTGGCTACAAAAGTCTATGGTTTGCACACGTTCTAAGGATTTGCAGCACAGTGAAACTCCAAGTATATCACATGCTGTTTAAGAAGTAGAACATTCTGTGTGCTTCCCTAATCTCTTTGTCCAAATTCGCTTTTTGGGGACCTATGGCATGCTATTCCTATACTACTTTGCTGTGTAAACGAACTACAATTGGTTAGTCCATTCTACTATTAATGAACATTATGCTTTTAACTAGCATTTTTATGTTGATTACTGAGGTTTAAAGCTCTTTATATATTTGTTGCTCATTCTTAAACTACATCACCATTTGTGTATTGCACTACTAGATTATTTAATTTTCTATTCTCTCTTTTTCTCTTTGCAGATAGACAGACAGCTGGGCAGACATCCTAGCTCGGATCCATTAAAATTTATGACTGTGGATAGCATCTTCCAGAACTAGCTTTTCATTTGTGTTATGGCTTTTGTTGATAAAGACAGGGCCTCCAAACCCTACACAATTAAATGCACTGGTGATTTCCCTCATACATTTTGTTTTCTCAGTTTGCTTAAGAATTTGTCTTCATTCCAAGGTTGTCCGTTTGTTTTTTCATATTGGCTTCTAAAAAGTTTTATAGTTTTGTCTTTTACATTTAAGCTGATAATCCTTGTGGAATTGATTTTTGTGTATGGTTTGATATAAAAAAGTCATTTTTATCCATATGGATGATTCTCTTGGTACCATTTATCTCCAGAGCCCTCCGTTCATCACTGCTTTGTAATGCCAGCCTCTGCTGTCAGTTCTTCGTGTCGCTGTGAGTCAGCCTAGGGAGTTCTGTGTCCTGCTCCAGTGGCCCCTTTGTCTACCCAGAAAACAATGACATTTTGTCACCGTTGCTGTCACTTCCTGATAATTTTTACATTTGTATGCTATTCTCTATGTAGTTGTCTTCCTTCTAGAACATTTCGGTTCTAGGGAAGCGTTTTGTCTTGTCACTCAATTATTATTATTATTATTATTATTATTAATCGTTTTATTTGTTTACATTTCAAAGTTATCCCCCTTCCTGGTCTCAACTCCATGAAGCCTCCCACCCCTCACCCCTCCCCTTTGCCTCTATGAGGGTGCTCCCCGACCCACCCACTCACCCACTCTCATCTCACCCCTCTAGCATCCCCCTTCTTTAGGGCAGGGCATCAGGCCTCTACAGAACCCAGCGCCTCCCCTCCCAATGATGCTAGATGAGGCAGTCCAATGCTACACATGTAGTGGGAGCCATGGATCGGCCCATGTATACTCTTGATTGGTAGTTTAGTTCCTGGGAGCTCTGAGGGGTCTCCTAAATTGTTACTGTTGTTTTTCCTGTGGGGTTGCAATCCCCTTCAGCTCTTTCAGTCCTTCCCCTAACTCTTCCCCAGGCTCAGTCTGATGGTTGGCTGTGAGTATCTCCATCTGTCTTAGTCAGGTGCTGCCAGAGCCTCTCAGAGGACAGGCATGCTCAGCTCCTGTCTGCAAGCACATCTTGGCATCAGCAAACAGTGTTTGGTATCTGCAGATGGAATGGATCGCTCCGTGGGGCTGTCTCTGGATGGCCTTTCCTTCAGTCACTGCCCCACTTTTGTCCCTGCATTTCCTTTAGACAGACACAATTCTGGGTTCAAAATTTTGAAATGGGCAGGTGGCCCCATCCCTCCACTGGGGGCCATGTCTAGATTCCTTAAATATCGGTGTGATGTGTGTGTTTATGTGTATATTTGTATTTACAGCTGTACATGTATGCGAAGGTACATGTGTCCATATGTAGGCTTGCATGTGGAGGGCAGAAATGAGTCTTACATGTTGTTTCTCAGGAGCCGCTCATTTTCTGTTTTGAGATAGGACCCTTATTGGCCTGGAGTTTACAAGGTGGGCTGGTCTGACAGGCCAGTGAGAGCCAGAGATCGGCTTATCTCCACGTTCTTAGTTTGGGGCTGTTTATATGATCTTGGCCACCTTTTTTGTGTGGCTCTGAGAATCCACTTTCAGTTCTTACGCGTGTGAAGGAAGCATGTTATCGACTGAGCTATCCCTCCTAGACCAGGCCCTCCATCCAAATTCATGAATCATTGTTTCACAGTTCTCATGGATACACATGTACATACATGCATACATGCACACACAAACACACACACACTCACACACACACACACACAGGGAGAGAGAGAGAGAGAGAAAGAGAGAGAGGAGAGAGAGAGAGAGAGAGAGAGAGAGAGAGAGAGAGAGAGAGAGAGAGAAACACCCTGTCTGGATCATGGTTGTGATGTCCTTAGCTTCATATAATCAACTATAATACCATTGGTATCTTCACTGTGGCTTTGCAATGGCTCAGTATAAACAAGCAGAATCCTTGGTTCTTAACTATGTTTTTCAATGTCTTCTCCATTATTATAAGACATTTATCTTTTAAATAAACATATTAGACTTTTCAGTCAACCTCTGAAAATATGATTTTGTTAATATTAAAACACTTATAAAACATGGCTTCCTCCATTGAGAGAATGCGCTCTGTTTTACTCAAGTTCAGAATTGTCTCCATTCAAGTCTTGAGTACTCCTACTTAGTATTCTTTATGCTTATTATGTCTGATATTTCAATTTTCATTAATTTTTCTGGTTGTGAATTACTTTTCTAAAATCTATTAATTACTTTCGTTGAGCCATTTCAGTCATTTCATTGAACTAGTATTTTTTTAATTTAATCTTTTCTTTCCTTCCAATCTTCATATCTATATTCCCTACTCACATTGGCCAGGAGATCCAGTATGACCAGTGACAGCATCGGTGAGATCTGACTGAAGATCTTCTTAGTCCTGTGGGAAACTCTGTGCCTAGGAAACAGCCCAGCTTTGAAACCTCACAGCAGGCAACACTGAGAATGGTGACCAAACCTCCACTGTTTACCTTTGAAGGTCTCATTGTGTCTTCATCCATGCATCATTCTTAGGCCACAAGCTACTTAATTCACATCAATAAATATCTATTGATTACCTAATGGAAGAATAAATATTATGCTAAACTATGTGTGACTTCTTTCTGAAATTTGTGTTGGGATCTTGTGGGAACACACTCATAGCAACAACAAACTGGCATAAGACTTGCCTTTATGAAACTCAAAAAAAAAAAAAAAAGGAAATGATGACTAGAATGTTCTCAGCCACAAGACTTCCCAAATGGATTGGTTGTCCAGACCTTGGGACAAGAGCACTGCCACTTTTCAAAGTATTAAATTACCCAAGTAAAAGCACAGCGTTGCTTTTATTGAAAGGTCTTTCCCTTCCCTCGCATAGTAAGGCGTTAAAAGCTCCAAGTTTGTCATTTTAAGTTTGCCCTTCCTTCTGAGTGGTGTTTGATTATTCATAATGAGGAAGCTGCGCTTTTGAAAGTAGACCATAATAGGAAAGAGATCCCTTTAAATTTTCCCCCAGTGACTGAACAAATGAAGGACCTCATTAATCAAAAGGATGCTGTTGAAAAGCTAACTTTAGGGTGCACATCGGCACGGGCTTGTCACTTCCGTCTTGCTCCAAACCATTTCATTTTCATACATTTGGAAAAAAGAAACAACTTCTCTTCTTTGGAACCCAATCAGAACTTTAAGCACATTGATATAGAGTATTCCAAAGTATCGTTAAGAGAAAAATCCATTCAATAAACCTGGACCAAACACCAACAAAGTCCTGTGGTGTTTGGATCATGTTACAGAAGGCTCTTGGGATATAAAGAGAAATAATATCACTACCTGTCTTTGGAGTCAGAGGAGAGCCACAAAACAAATGGGAACTTCCAGATTGTAGGTGAGGTCTGTGAAGGGGCGTTGCTAGAGGATACCCACTTAATGTACAACATATCTATCACTGCATAATAGTATTGAAAAACTTGAACAGCTTTGGAACAGAACAATACAAATTTGCTACCTACTAGCTCCTGCAGGTCAAATTTTAGGGACTACTCAGGTTATCTCTGGAATCCTAGAAGACCATGGTGGTGGCTGGGTTATATATCTGAGACTTGGCTAGAGAGGGGTCTTCCTCCAAGTTCACATGGATGTTGGCTGCATGCATTTCTTTATAGTTTGCTATAGCGGTGCCCTCAGCTTCTTGCTAGATGGCAACAAGAAAATATTCCCAATCCCCTGCCGGGGCTCTCTGCATCATTATAGCTTGCTTTTAATAAAGATAGAGCAGCTACAGAAAAATGGGCAATGACAACCTTGTATAATGTAATCAGGTTGACATAGCTACATATTCTGTATGCCTGAAAGCAAACTAAAACATCTGTGCAGACACTAGAGGAAGGGCTGTTCAAGACAGAAATGGGGACAGCCTTAAGACTGTCTGACATCCATTCTGGCCCAAAGGTGATATATAAAACTTGATTGGCTTTCTACACAGCGTTCATATCTCAAAGTGAAAGAGAAAAGACTCCTGAGAGAATTTTAAATACTCATCAAAACTGTCACATTGTAAGGAGGAGGTAAAGGTAGGCTGGAAAGAAAGGATAATTGTAGGGATCATTTTTCCAGAAATCTTGCTGCTGTTCAGTGGAACTTTCAGGAGTGACCCCCCCCTCAGGAACTCATAGTGTCATGAAGTTACTTCTATTATGACCCAACCTGCAGATAAGGAGGTGAAATGAGATTAGGAAAAGTTTTCCAAAAGACATAAACAGAAAGGCCTCAGAACGAACCTTGCACCCCTTGTCAAGAAATTTTGATTGAAACCTGAAAGACATATAGAGGCTATTTAAACTGAAGGTGAACGTGAGGAATTGTATTTACTGGAAATCAAGCCACTGTGTGTGTGTGTGTTGCTGGAGCATAGTCAGTCGGGGAATGTAACCAGAGAACTCAGTTTCATTTTGATGCTACTGTACCCATCAGGATGAGAATGAATGACAGACTGGTCACGAACAGAAGCAATGAATGGAGATATTTATCTGTGCATTGGCTTAGCAGATGCATGAATTTAAAACATGTGATACATAACCACAATGTAATTTTGTTTGGTTGTGAATAAAGAGGGAGTTGTAATATTTTTAGGAAAGTAAAACTTGGTTGAAAATCATTATGTTAAGCAAATTAAGCCAGATTCAACATAGAACATGTCTTTTCTTGTAAGAAAAATATAGGTTAAATTTTTATCTACGTGTGGGGGATTGTAGGAGGGATGGTGTGTGTGAGGTATATGTGTGTGAGGTATGTGTATGGGGTGCGTGTATATGCGTGTATGTGTGTGAGGTATTTGTGTGTGTGGTATGTGTGTGTATGTGTGTGTGGTGTATGTGGGATGTGTGTGTGTGTGTGTGGTGTATGTGGGTGTGTGTGTGTGTGTGTGTGTGTGTGTGTGTTGTGGAATGTGTGTGTGAGAGTGTCTGTGTGTATGGTAGTTTGACTAAGAACAGCACCAATAGATTCTTCTATTTGAATGCTCAGTCACTAGGGAGTAACATTATTTCAAAGTATTAGAAGGATTAGAAGATATGGCACTGTTATGAACTTAGAGGTTTTAAAAATCCCATGTCAAGCCAAGAGTGCTTCTCTGTCTGTCTGTCTGTCTGCCTGCCTGCCTGCCTGCCTGCTTCTGTTTCTCTCTGTGGGCCTCTGTGGGCCTGACTGTCTTTCTGTGTCTCTGTCTCTGTCTTTGTGTGTCTATCTCTGTCTCTGTCTCTTTGTCTCTCACTCTGTCTCCCCTTCCCTGTTCCAGTGTCTGAATGTAGCTCTTATGACGTGTGTGTATGTGTGTGTGTTTGTGTGTGTGGCATGTGTACGTACATTTGTGTAGAGTTGTGTGTATGTGAGTGTGGTGTTCTCTCTCTCTCTCTTTCTGTCTGTCTGTCTCTGTATGTGTGTGTGTGTGTGCGCGTGTGCACGTGCACGCGCGTGTGTGCGTGCGTGTGTGTTTTATGGTGGACATGTGCATAAATATGAGCAGGACATAAAATTATAGTGAACCATAATAGGAGAGAAAGAGATATCAAGGGAAGAAAAAACAAAGAGAGTAATGGAATATTTGTGATCTCAAGGTCAAAGAGGGAGCTGGAGGTGAGGAAACAGAGGGGGGCAAAGAGTAGAAGACAGCAGCAGTAGGGGAATAGGACCAATCAAAACAAAGTTGATGATGATGATGACATCTATATATCTATATCTATATCCATATCTATATCTATATCTGTATCTCAAACACATGCACAGCCCACACCCATATATACATATTTCATATATGTATAGAAATGCCATAGTGAACCATGTTACTTTGAATGCTGAGATAAAATTTAGCTTAGAATATTTTTAAAGACAGCATTCAAGCACTAAGGCACCAGATGGGTGTGGGATTTTCAGAGACCAGGGTTAACTCCTGAGATTGCAGTGGACTGAATGAGAGAATGGCACCAGTGGTAAATTGAGTTCAACGGGAGGAGATACAAGTTTGAGGGAACAGGAGATGTGACCCTGCCAAGACCATTCCAGCGGCTGCAGTTACTGCTGAAGCAGGAGCTGAGTTAATTTTTAATACAAGGTGATTATGGAGATGTGGCTAAGAGCGGAGGAGTCTGCAGTTGCCCCTGTTATCCAGCAGGGAATTCATCAAAAGTGAACACATTCATGGCAGTCTAGGCAGGCTGAAGGAAAGCTGAAGACTGAATTTGTGGTAGGACCCAATGTTAGGCACACAACAGCCAAAGAGAAAACAAATGTGTGGTGATAGTTGGTCAAGAATGAGTTGGTGTAGAAAGGAATGTCTGAATGATAAAGTTTTTATCATTGGTCATGGTACCTTGATGCGGTGGAAGGCAAGGAAAGCCAGAAAAGAAGGGACCAAAGTTACTCAAGCATGAGTTTTTCATTGTCTTCTAGCTGTGTGAGCAACAAAAGATACACAAAAACAAAAGCCTCCATTAAAGGTAGAGGGTCATAGGGTCTTGCCATTGCTCAACTATGCAAAAGTCCCAAGTTATCCATAGATTAGCGTAGTAAGTATTTGCCTGACACTTGGTGTATGCCCTGTAAGTCACTCTGCCCAGATCACAGGTTCTCAAGGTAGCTACAAAGCTCTTTCAAACTCACCCAAATTTCTCTTTCTGTGTTGTCTCCATACATCAGTTTCCTTTCTCAAACTTTTTCTAAAACTAGACCTCTTTCTATCTTCCATTTTCCTTGCTCAGTATTATTTATTCTTGGTAGCCATCCCTATTAGACATCATGTTATATCCCTAATTTTTTCTTTTATATTTTTCCCTCAATAGAATAAGTGCTAAGAGAAGAGTAGCTTACAATACCTTGATCAACTAATTCTTTACTAGATTTCAAGGCCAATCACAATGCACGATGTTGGATTCTCCCAGTATCCTTCCTTTGTCTAGAAGATACCCACACTTACCACATTCCTATGTGTATTTCCAGCTTCCCCACAAAAATAGAGACTAAAATGCACATATGACTTAAGGAACATTTTTAAAAATTTTTATTTTACAGGAAGAAGCCCATATTAAACATACATAGGCACTCTTGACTTTCCTCCATGAGAACACAGAGCTCTAGTCTTCTTTTGGTTTTGAGTTAGATTTTGCTTTGTTTCATGCAGGCCAACTGGGTGTTTCACTATTGTGGTGTTCTGAATGAGAATGCCTCTCCCCATATTTACTGTCATGTGTTTGAATTCTTAGTCTCCAAGGAGTTGAACTGGTTGAAAGGATTAGAAGGATTAGGAACTGTGGCCTTGTTTGAGGAAATATGTCACTGGGGGTGGGCTTTGAAGTTTCAAAAGCCTGTACCAAAAGTTTCAAAAGTCCTTTCTGCCTCCAGATCAGGATATGCTACTGCTCCAGTGCTATGCATGCCACCATGTTCCTCTCCATGATGATAACTGACAAAACCTCTGAAACTCTAAGCAAGTCCCCAATTAAATGCCTTCTTTTCTACGACTTCCCCTGGTCATGGTGTCTCTTCACAGCAATAGACCAGTGACTGAGACAACTACCTAGTATGGTCTTTTTTATTATATTCTCATTCTAGATATTTGAAGGTCCTATTATTTTCTAGACCAATTCAATAGCTTTGTGAATTATTTTTCTCCATAAGGACTGTTCCAATTTACATTCCTATCAGCCATATTCCCCCATATAAGAACCCTGGAGTGAGTTTTTGTTGTTTGAAAATTAAGACAATGATGCTGTTCTGCTTTCTCTTGTGTGGTTATAGCATTTGTTATGTAAAGAAAATTTATTTATTTTTAATCCCTTTCCTTTTCTAACTACTACGTGTGCTTTCCTCTAGTATGGAAAGACCTGTTTATTTCACTCCTGTATTCTCAGAATCTAAAGTGGAACCTGATCTACAGAGGGATCTTGATATGTTTAAGTATTAAGGGGAAATGGATGGCCATGGTACAATGGTTTGCTAGATACCCAAAGGGAGGAAGTAATGGAAACAGAAAGAGAAACATTTAAGATCATGCCTGTGAAAGGTAGACCGCTTCGAAATGATATGCTTTTAGATGTTACTGTGACAGCCGAGATCATAGTCGTAATGATCCTTATAACACTAAGAGAATATACAAGATGAGAAAAAGAGCTCATCCAGTCTAAGTGTATATCTATGAGCCTAGTGAGGGATTCAGGAAGAAAGATGTTGTAGCTGCAATCGAGCATCCCAGTGACATCACCTAGGATGATCCTCTGGTTGGCCAGGCCTTCCTCCTTCGTTCCATTTTCATTCTGTCCTGGCTTGGCCACTTTAGTCAATTAACTCTTTTTTTTCCATGAATCCACTCCTTCTGGAGTTTCCTGTCCAACTTAATGTTAAAGTCCAATCTCCCTCAATGTGTCTATCATGACCAGTAGTTTGGGACTTGACCATTTCTCTGCCCATTGAGCCCCTTTCTCAATGCTTTCTTCATGGATATTGGATACATCCTTCCTTCCTCCCTTCCTCCCTTCCTCCCTTCCTCCCTTCCTTCCTTCCTTCCTTCCTTCCTTCCCTCCCTCCCTCCCTCCCTCCCCCTCTTTCTCTTCTTTCTTTCTTTCTTTCTTTCTTTCTTTCTTTCTTTCTTTCTTTCTCTTGTTTTTCAGCTGCAAATGGATTCACTGTTTTCTCACTGGAAACCAGACAGCTGTCACAGAAAATGACTTCCCCAACAAAAATGACTGCTTAAGAACTTTGGGAATGACAGCCATTCATTGAAAGTGCCTGCTACAAGTCTTTGTGGAAAAAACTTACCTTTGGTATTTCTTTCTTTCTTTCTTCCTTCCTTCCTTTCTTTCTTTCTTTCTTTCTTTCTTTCTTTCTTTCTTTTTTTCTTCATTTATTTATTTAAGCTTTCTTAACCATGTCACTGGGTTGTTTAGTGGGCATTGCTTTGGTTCACTCTTCAGATTATGAAAAACAGTTCTATTACTGCAAATTCAATTGAACTTAGCAAGAATTTATTGAGCACCTAGTAGAGCTTCTAGCGTTGTGCTAGGCTTGTGAAGAAAACAAATGAAGTATATGATGCTCTTTTGCCCTCAAGGAGTGTAGAATTTTTTGCAAGAAACAATATGTATGCAAATAATCCAATTAGCCAGGGAACCCCAGAGTGCAAATATGGAAAAGTGGGTAATAAAATAAGTCAAAGGGCTATAAAGCAGACTGCAGACACACTTGGCCCATTTATCTGTACTGGAAAGCCCAAGACTGAGCTTTCTTAGGACATATGTCCAGAAAGTGCTACTCCAAGCCCGCCATTTTGCTGGTGTTCTATTTTTCTCATTCCTGACTCAAAAGGGCCTTCCATATTGGCCAATACGAATCTTTTCACCTTCCCTCTAAGTACGTGCACTCATCCCATTTCTTTTCTCTGCAATATTTCTATTTCTAAAGTTATCTGGATTATCGATTTGTTTGGGTACTCAATTCTGCTTCCTCTCACCCCAGGTAAGGAACCTGTGTTTCTCTACTTTGTTCTAATCCCTGCGGAGGCTCAGATGCTAGACCAGTGTCAGCACTTGGCTGGGGTTCAATAAATCCTTGAGTTAATAGACAGTGAGCAAAATGAGGAAATGGTTAGGATTGACTCTCACTGGAAAAGAGAGAGGACAGAGGTTGCTGGGAATGATGGCCATGGCTTCAGGGATATCATCTGAAGATTAGGTAAAATTCCAAATGCAGGGAAGATTGATACTGGCCAAGTGTCTAGTTAAATGGTGGATGTCTTGGCAGAGAGAAGATTCACCATCTTTTAGAGCCATTTCTTTTACTACAAAGAAGAAGCAGGCATGGTATATTCTCAGGGAAACAAATAAGCTTTTCAAAGACTTTACACTGAAGGTATTCCTGATTGGGGTGACAAACAGAAAGACTCTGGCAGCCATAGATACTTCACAGCCATCAAGATGTTTGGTTTTTTACCAATGACAGACACTTCAGGGTTTAAGGATTTACTTAATATTGTTAGAAAGCATTAGGATACAAGAAACATCAAGATAAGAAATTTGAGGGAAGTTGATCATGGCGTTTTGGAAGCTGTGATGGTTTATATATGCTTGGCCCAGGGAGTGGCACTATTAGAAGCTGTGGCCTTGATGGAGTAGGTGTGTCACTGTGGGTGTGGGCTTTAAGACCCTCATTGTAGCTGCCTGGAGCCAGTCTTCTGCTAGTAACCTTCAGATAAAGATGTAGAACTCTCAGCTCCTCCTGCACCATACCTGCCTGGATGCCACCATGTTCCTGCCCTGATGTTAATGGACTGAACCTCTGAACCTGTAAGCCACCCCCAGTTAAACATTGTCCTTATAAGAGTTGTCTCGGTCATTGTGCCTCTTCACAGCCGTAAAACCCTAAGACAGAAGTTAATGTGATAATGTGATGAAGTATATTTTGAAAATTTTTATTTTTAGAGTGGGTGAAGTTCTGTGCTTAGGAAATCATTGTCATCTTTTCTTTCAATTTAGTCATCATATCTCATCAAGTTGACCTTTTTATAAATCCCGTGAATGAATTTTCTCCTTACTCTCACAGTGCACTGTGTGCATTCTGAATGTGTTTTGCCTGCCAGCCTGGCTACAGTGGTCTCCCAACAGAGCTCCCTCATCCCTCTCCGGCTCTTTGCTTCTCATCTTCCCCACTGTAGCAACATAATGTCTAAGGAGCCAATTTAACACATCCCACCCCTATTTAAACCTGGGAGAGTCTTTCTGTCATCCTGTAGATCAGTGCCAAGTTCTAGAATTATGATATCGAAGGTTTCGATGATTTCCTCCTTTGCTTTTATTAACTTGGCATAAGCTGGAGTCACATAGGAAGAGGGATACTCATTTGAGACGCTGCCTCCATCAGACCAGCCCAGAGGCAAGTTGGTGAGAAATTTTTCTAATTAATAATTGATATAGAAAGCTTAGCTCACCATAGGGGGTGCTGTCCCCTAGGTAGGTGGTCCTGGATTGTATAAGAAATTGAATTAAGCAAGCCATGGAGAGTGAGTCAGCATAAGCCCTCCATGGGTCTTAGTTCAGTTTCTGCCTTGAGTTCTAGCCCTGACGTCCCTCAATGACGGAGTGTGACACAGGAGTGTAAGAAGAAATGGACCCTCTCCTTCCAAAGTTGCATTTGGTCAAGTTTTTCAATGCATTAACATTCACTCTTCAGCACTCTCTCTCAGCATTTTCACAAACCTTTCCCCATCCCTAAGATCTCGTCTCTGTGTTGTAGACACATAGAACTATTTCCTGCCATCCAAACTCAAAGTACTGTCTACTAATTCCCAAAAGAAGCCCTCTCATCCTACCTCCCGTGTCCCTCAAAGCAACCATGATTTTATGTAAACAATGCTTCCTTACCATGGAAGACTCCTCTTTAATGCCCCACTGCAGTCCCTATGTTGGCCTATCATTCTTTTTGCTATCCATGGTGCCTCCTCACCTTCTGCTCCCACCCTATTTTGTGTGCCCCATTGCTACATCAGCTGTCCTAAACCTTATTCATCAAGTCCTTCCTCTATTCCTCAAACATCCTAAGAGTTCCTTAACATCGAAATATGTTTCATTCACCCTTATGTCTGCAGCATCCCACATAATTCTGGAATAATTATAGTGGACATAAAATACAAATTTGTTAACTGCCAAGTAAGAGAGGCTTGTAAACAACAAGACGAAGAAATCCACCATTAGAAGCTCGCTTACCAGAGCTAATACTGGTTGCAGCCTTTTAGTATCAAAGAAGTGTGGGTGAGATGGGCAGAGTGTGGTACCAAAATATCCATGAGTTCAGGGCTGCCAAGGAGCTCAAAAGACCCAGCCAAGAACAATTTTAAGTTTCTATTTTCCCAGCATGCAGCAGCTGGTGCCTGGCAGAAGGGGAAGGGTGTTACCATGTCGCTGAACAGCACTCGTGGAGTGGCCACTGAGCCAGCAGCTGAAATGCTCTTCCCTTGGCCAGATTGGGCTTCAGGCAAAAGGGGACAGCGCAGCAAGCATCATCTGTGGAAAGCAGCAGAGGCCAGGGTAGCTCCTGGCAGGGTAACTGCTTACCCAGGAGAACGCTGTTAATTAAGACTCACAGGGCACAGAGCCAGAGTGAGAGGCTAAATACCCAAATTTCAAGATGCAGCTAAACACACTGCTTCTGTAGCCTCTCATACAAAGACTCTCCAAAACAGCCATGCTTTTACTTCCCTTCACCTTCAACGAACCACCCACTGCATTTGGATAATTAGGCAATGCTTAACTTCCGTTAAGCATTCTACATTCATTCCTACCTCATATTATTTCTAACCCTACCCTTAATTAGGGCCTTGGCCATTTTTGAGTATATGGCAACCTTAACAATCTAATGACATGTTTCCATACCATACAATCCCTCCCATCTATCCCCATATTTCTTGGGAAAGACACACACACACACACACACACACACACACACACACACACACACACACACACACACACACACACACACAAGACTCTTCCCATATCATCTGCTGTAACAGTGTAATGATGAAGCAACCAATCTAACACAAACAGATTGGATTAGAGCTTTGGCAGTTCAAGTCTATACCACCCTCAGCGGTATAGTGACAGGCTGCTGACTGCGTATGGGTGTGCACACATGAGGACATATGCCCAAGTGAGCTGCCTAGCATGGCTACCGAGAACTAAACTGGGATTTCTGGAAGAGCAGCAAACAGTGTTAACTGCCGAGCCATCTTTCTAGCCCTGGAATTTATACTTTTACTGTAGTTGAATGTTGTCACACTCCTCCCAACTCTCTCAAAAATAGTTTGGAATTTCATGTTATGTACATAGACATGCCAATTGCTTAACTTTCTTAGCTTAACCTACCTCCTAGGACTCTAAAAGGGTTTAATACATAGGAAGCTTAAGGGCTGTGTCTGACTTGCTGTAAACACTGTGTAAGGATAAGGTAATTTTAGCTGTGTGGTCTTTATTGGAAGGGTCTTCAAGACTCTTCATGATCTGACTCAACTTCATTGGAGAAACCAAAGCATGTGTAGGAACACAGAAATAGAACTCCAATGAGTAGATGCTACTACAAACATTTGCCTTGTGACACAAGTCTCAAGTCTTCATGTGTAAAGTGAGAATAATACCAGATTCTACCTCAAGGAGTTAATTTACTAAGTGCCACACAGAAAGAAGGGTTGGCCCAGTTGATCAAGATAGAAATATTATAAAGTTAGGGAACTACCAGAAAGGAATATTCTTCCAATTAAAGGGAAGAAAGTTGAAGAACATTATAGTCGGGAGTTTAAAATATTCCAGAAGAATCAAGTTGAAGTTTAAGAAACATTGGACTCTGAAAATAATAGAAATAGACAGAGAGGAACACAAGTTCCCAGCATGTATCTGGCAGTGTTTTTAAAAGAACTTTACTGAGAAGTCAAGTTCTCCTTATGTTCTTCTGGAAAGGCTGGTGATGAGAAAAGTTGTCCCAGAAACACAGGGTCAAGATGTACCTTTGCTGAAACCAGCTAAATATCATTCACGGCAGATACGTGTCATGCCCAGGGATGCCCCACGCCAGCCTTCTTCATTGTATGAGAATTATGGAAGCATCAGATTTCTCACACCCAAACTGAGTTCTCCTGTTTTCCCACATCAGGAGTCTGCTCATATCTCCTGTCGATTGAATTCAGTTCAACAAACATGTTTTTAAATATCTTTGTGGTGCTAGGTACTACTAAGGACATGAATTTGGAGAGGAATTTTGAAATGAATTCCAAGATTTATTTTTAAAGATAAAATCATATACCTTGTAAATGATCACAAATGAAGAATTCTACCCGGCTTGAAAATTCCAATCTACTTCTGCTGTGCACTGTAGATTGGGCTGTCCACCTTCCTAAGGAAGGAGCACTTAGATTGTTTTCTCCTTTTGGAAGATTCTTGGAGTGGTAGGATCCTCTGAAGACACTGTGTAGGGGTGGTGGGTGATCCTATAATAGAATTGTCACCAGATACCTGACTCATAATTCTGTTTATCTGTTTTCTTGTCTTATCAATGGGTTCTCTACTATATGAAAGCAGGAACAGGCAGTAACTTTCCACTGGGCAAAGTAGAGTCAGTTCTCAGAAAATGTGCATCATGCATCAAACCTGAGCATAGATTCTGTCACCTCCTTGCATGGTGTTCTCTATCTCTTATCCCACAACACATGCGCAAATGACTTTAGCCCTCTAATGGACTTGTGGCTTATCTGTCCTTAGAGCTTTGCGCTCCCTCCCTAACGTTAGAATCCTTCTTTGTCATAGATGGCATAGACCTCACTGCCTCTGATATTTTGGGGTGAATCCTCCACAGGTCTTTTCCCACTTTGGGAAATTGCTAGTCACCTTCACATTTAAACCTCCGCTGTATCATCCATTACCTTCCCTATGACCTTATGTAGGAGTGGTCCTTTGTGTCATGCTAGGAAGTTGAACACAGGGCTTCATTCACTATGGGCAACTGCTTTATCACTGAACCACATTCTGAGGCCCTTGGGTGGTCCTTTGATCCTTTACATATAGAATGACAAGTCACAAAAAATAGTTTCTTAGCTCTTAAAAAACTATAAAGGAATTGATACAGTTACCAGCAAATCATACTTTTCACTATATGGTCCCCTTAGGTGAATGAATGAATGAATGAATGAATGGATGGATGAACAGAGATGCTTGATGTTTCTATCTGTGATTGAAAGACAGAGCTGTACTTTAAGGAAAGTCTGGTGGGTGGTATGTCTTAAAATATATATAAAAAACAGTTCTTTTGATGTTTAAAAGAAAAAAGAAAATTATCAGTAGACTTGAAAAGTGTCTTCTCTGCATAATAATTTTATTAGCATTACAAGGAATGCCGAGCACATTTGTTGAAAAAAAATGACAACCGTTTCATAGAAATTGCTTGGGGCCAGTTTGGGGATGAAACGTGCTCCTTTCCGATGAATGCTTTCATGTGCCATCCACAGGGGCGGGGGGGGGGGAGACAAAGAGTAACATGGATCCCCTTTAGAAGTCTGAATCTATTCTTAGAAAACCCAGCTTCTCTCTCTGAAAGTCTTGCAGCCCAGAGATCAAATACACGAGGAGCTCTCCTCACTGCTGCATCGAGGTACCTGGCCGAGGAAGGCTAAACGTGATGGAGTATGCCTGTGATTCTGTATCGGAAGGTGGATGCGAATTGAGAAACATGAGACTAAGCCTTGAATTACATTGGCCTTGTATCAAAACCCCAAACTCATAGCAAAGGAAGACAAAGTAAAATTATTGTGAAATTCATTGAAGAAATGAGAGAAGTTGCATTCAGTAAAGAAGGGTGGGGATGGTGTCTAGGGAAAACCCCAGGAGATGGGGAAAAGGAGTTTCTGTGGTAAAAGGAATTGTATACACGTGCTGTGTTTTGGTTCCAGAACATCTCAGTATCTCCCCCACCCCCCTCTCTCTCTGACTATTGTCTTTAAGATGCATGTATTTCCACTCTGCCTAACCTGGCAACCTGACTTAATTTTATAATTCTTATCTTGACCCATGACTTTAGCCTCTAGTCAACTTCTGGCTAATTGGCATTTGCTCTCAGAACCTGGGGATTGAGATGGCCCCTGCGGCGTTTGCTTCTTTCAAGCTGCGGACTCTTTCCCCGAGTCAGAATTCAACTAAAGTTACCTGCCATAGGCAAGGGATTGAAGTCTTTTATCCACCTCAACTCCTAATTGTTTACTTTCAGTCCAGAAAAATCATCACCAGACATGAGCAGGTGAGGCCTGGCCCTGTGCTGAGGGAAAAATGAATGAAATTTGGGATAACAGCATGAGAAAGAAAACATGAGATATAAAAATCTTATTTCAATTAGTGTATCCCCTGTTTTCCTTCCAAATAGCTTTAAGGACAGTCAAATATAGTAATAATTCAAGGTTAGATGAACAGGCAAAGACATCTTTGCATAGGTGAGAAAGCTTGGGGAAGCAATCAATCCAAATGATATACAAATGGCATATTCTTAGTCGTTGGTGTTTGTAAGAGCTTAAACACAGGTTTGACCTTGAGAATATCTTACTGTAGATGCACAGTTTTATTCTGTTTTTTTTAAAAAAAAAAAAAGCAAGTTAGTGCAGGTCATTAAAAATCTGCCAATTTACTACATTTCCCACCTAATAAAATTAGAAGACCCTGCTCCCACTTACGGTGTTACTGGCGGAAACAGGACATCCTTTCTTTTTCTTTTTCCTTTGCCTTTTTTGCTTTTTCTCAGTTGCCCATGAGATCATATCGAAGACACGATTAGATTGGAATGGCCTTACGCTATAGGGCAACAAGGTAATACGCAATTCAAAAATGGATCGAAGAAACCATTGGCAAGACTGTAAATATCAATAGGAGAGTGGGCCGTAACTTCTGCCTTGCTCCTCCTATTACCATGGGAAGCCTGTAGTTAAGAAGAGGAAAGTTACTATCTTAATGTGGCTCTCCAGTTCCCATTCTTTATGATTCGCAAGTTTGGTGTGCCATCAGTCTGTCTAGTTAATATATTGTGAGACCGAAAATGAAACAGCATGCCTTGCAAGTTGACGGGCGACCAAAACAGGAATACACCTTGCGGGGTTCTATTTGCACGGTTGGAAGTAAATTAAGGGACTCCAAGAGGCCAGCGGTTGCTGGTCTCTCAAATCCCGGCTTAGGTTGAGGCACCCTTTGCCAGTCCCAAGTGTACCCCCCACCACAGCTTGCTTTACGTGGACAATCGTGAACTAGCTCTTTTCTCTTCGTGACTCTCGGGTTTACCAGTATCAGTGAGAGTGTTCTCTATGAGGAAATGAGAAGAATGAAAAAGAGAGTTGAACCTACAGAAGAAACACAATTAAGAACAGCAATGGGGCAGGGGCGTGGTTGACCAAACCGTCAGAGAGATGGCTCAGCAGCTGACTGCTGTTCCAGAGGAGCCAGCGCGGTTTTCAGCACCCACAAGGTTGTTTCAGCTCAACCGCAAGGTTGCTTCAGACTCCAGGTTCAGTGGATCCAGCGCCCTCTGCTGTTCCCTGTAGGCACTGCATGCTCATGGTACATACACGTATATACAAGCAGACACTTCCACACATGATTTCACACAAACCATTCTTTGAAAAATTATATTATATTATTATTATATTATTATTATATATATTATTATATTATTCATGCATGAAATTCCCAAACAATATTTTTTCAGAAGAGAGGCAGAAAGGTGTTCTAAATATTTGCCCTGAGAACATACAGCAAAATGCGTATAGGTGTTGACGGTGAGGCGTATCCGACGTATTTCACTCCTACCGGCAGCTGTTGAGACCCCCTCAATTTTTTTTTCTTTTTTTCAGAGCTGGGGACCGAACCCAGGGCCTTGTGCTTCAAAATTTTAATACACTCACATTTACTTAGGACTCTCCCGTGGTGGTTGGACATTTTGGTGATATTCAACTCTCTGCCCCTAAAAATAAATCTTCTAAGGTCATCTTTGCCCATGAAAGGTTTTCTGTATTCAGTTAGTATCTTGGAGAGAGTTTCCTCCAGCATGAGGAGCTTTAACTTGGAACTTTTGTGCATTTACATTGTAATTCTTGTTCACCATAAGCATTTACTTGACACAATTTACTTCTCTCGCTCCTTTCCTTCCTTTACCAAATGGAAGGGAGAAACCCAATCAGATTGGTTCTGTTAATATCTACAAAGAGCTTAGGGAAGTCCCACACATAATAAATGCTCAGTGAATACTACTGTTATCTCCATGGATATTAATTACAGATTTCCAGTTGTGAACACCCACGTGCAGATGGTAAGCCTGATTCTATTCATTGCTTCGGATTCCAGGATGGCAGTGGGCATAGAATAGGTGATGCATAGAATTCAAAGAGACCAGGATTTACTCCTTTGGTGACAGCTGAGTAACCAGTGCCTGTTGGGTTATCTAGCACAAGTTAGCACTCTCCCTTTCATTGAATGCATATCTATTTCTAGAAAAAGAAAAAAGAAGTAACTCACTGGATAGTCTGTTGCATGTATTGTATCATATATGATACATCTATATGAACATGCATATATGTATTATATATGAGTGTTCAGAGGATGGGGAAATAGACAGATAAATAGATATATACATACATACATACATATATACATACGTACATACACAGGCAGACAGATACATACATACATACATACATACATACATACATAGGCAGACAGACAAACACATACATATATTCATACATAGGCAGACAGATGATAGAAAAATAGATGGAAAGTAGATAGGTGATAGATAGGTAGGTAGATAGATAGACAGATAGATAGATAGATAGATAGATAGATAGATAGATAGATAGATAGATAGACACACAGAGACATACATACACAGGCAGACAGATAATAGAAAGATAGAGGATAGATAGATAGATAGATAGATAGATAGATAGATAGATAGATAGTAGGACCGAAGGAAGGATAAGTGTCTATGTAACATTATTATGAAGCTGGAGTCCTGGGGAAGTCTAGTGCACGTATAAACCACAGTGGCCTGTATCTGACTCAATGCCAAGCCTCTGACTCCTGCTTGGCACAAAAGGCCCACAGCGTGTCACTCCCAAGGCTACGGTGAGAGTTAACACTTCAGTAGGAGACACAAAGCCTGAAGCAGCATTCTGCCTGGCATCTCCGAGGCCCCTAATAAATGGTAACTAGTAGTATTAAAATTAATCACAGTAATCAGGCCTCACAATAAAAACTGACACAGGGCTTATCAAACGAATTCTCTCCACTGCATGAAAGAAACATGAGAACAAACCCAAATTAGCTTCCTGTTTTCCAGCGGCCCGTGGAGGAGACTGTCGAAGGTCACAGCAGCCATCTCCCAGAGAAAGAAAATGACACGGAACGCTGGGCCTCTGCTCACCGACAGTGAATGCCCACCCAATTAAGCGGATTAAACATTCACTCCTTATGATGAAAAAGCCTGTGCAGCTGAGCTAGGCCGCCTTCTCTGCTTCCTGGTCCAGAGCCTCTATCTGTTAAATCACCCTTCCTTCCCTTTCCACATTCAGGAAATAATTGGCACTTGTTTAATGCCAAATTTACATTTGTTTTGCATGGGAACAAAATTTGCTTGCAAACAGCTATGTCTGTGAGCAAATGGGCATTTGTGCTGGTAAATAAAATAGACATGCAGTTTTCTAGTTTGCAGATGTATTATTCAACAAAACAAGCGGCAATGGCCTTTAATTTTCAGTTATTCCTAAGTACTTAGGCAGAGACCATAGCCAGAAAAGCACCCCTTTTGTCATTTAGACCTATTATGGAGGTTTTCCTACACATTTGTTTCAGATACATGTTATTAGAGATAACTACAGTTTTAGAAGCTTCTAGATGAATCTGAAGCCATCTACAGATTTAATGAACATTTGCTAAGCACCTACTGGATTACAGATGAATCCGTGTTATCCACCTTGTCAGATCACAGAGCACGTGATGAGTCGGTTAGGACCTCAGTGTTCGCTTTAGCTTAAATGTTTTTGAGAAACTCATGTCTTAGAAACTCAGTTCCCAGTGGGATGGTGTTAAGAGGTGAGGCCCAAAGAAGCTGGTCAGATCACTTATGAGGACAGCTGCTCTGTCCTCTTAAGGGCACCACATTGAGACTATAAACTTCAGAGTGTATTTGTGATGGAAACTATGTTTGTCCTTCACTTACTCTTTGGTTCTTGTCCTCTCTTGTACTTCAGCCATCTGTCATGAATGGCATTGAAATGGCATGAAACTTTTCTTTCAGACTTGAGATCAACCACCAGCCATTGGAACCAATGGCCAAATTGATTTTTCTTCCTCCTCTTCTTTTTCCTCTTTCTTTGATGTTGTTAAAGCTATCGTAGTCTTCTTCTCTTTGTTCTTTTTGTGCTTGTTCTCCTCCTCCTCTTCCTCCTCCTCCTCGTCCTCTTCCTTCTCTTCATCTTCTTGCTGCACGTGAAGGTACTTTCTATCATTAAAAAGGTGAAGGTTCTTGACTTAATACGAAAATAAAACTTCATATGCTAAAATCTTTGGCAAGAACAAATCTGCACCTATGAAATCATGAAGAAGGAAAATTAAATATATGCAAGTTTTACTCTCATGTCTCTAAATGCAGTATTTATGCAGTAGACTCTCTTCTTCATGGCTTTAGACGTCCACTGAGAGTTTTGGATTCCTCATGATTGCTCTAGAAAGTTGCATGTTTTCTATTGGGTTTTTCTTTCATACAATGTATTCTGATTAAGCTCTCCCCTCCCCCAACTCCTTGTAATATTCCTATACATTCAACTCCAAGACCTCTCTCTCTTTTTAAAAAACAAACAAAAAATAAAACAAGAAACACACACACATACAGATACACACACACACACACACACACACACACACACACACACACACACACACACCTTACCACCATCACCACAAAACCACAAAAACAGAAACGTAAAATATACATAAATGACCAATAAGAAAAAAAAATCCCAAACAAAGAAAAATGAGACAAAAGGTCTCTAAAAATACCTCTGAGTTTGTTTTTGTTGGCCCTGGGCATGGGGCCTGCACTGAAGTGTGGCTAGCATACTCAGTAAGACTCCATCGGAGAAAACTAGTTTTTCCTTTGTCAGCAGGTATCCATGGCAGAGAGCATGACGATGCCTTTTAAAGTGCCTTGATCACATGCTAAAAGTTTGAGCATCCTGGTAAGAGTCTCAGACAGTCCACGGCATATTCAAATTAGAAAAGCATTGATCGAGCTAGGGAGTCTACGATGCTGAATTTCTAAGATGATCCTAACTGGTGATGTGCTGGTAACTACTTAGCAGCTAGCTCTTGATCCAAGACCAGAAGGAGCTCACCAATTATAACTGTACTCTTCTATTTCAACTACCTGCCAAGCACCAATAAGCACCAAGAAGGGACAGGCACAACTGGAACTTCCGTACTAGTACAGGTGGACTCCAGGACACTGGTTTCCTAGGTCGTGCGCACTGCTGCTGCTTCATGGGTCTTCTTTGAATAGAAAGCCACCATCTGCTTTCCGCCAGGGCAGCCATCTTCCAGTAACTCGCCAAAATGACGAACACAAAAGGAAAGAGGAGGGGTACTTGGTATGTGTTCTCTAGACCTTTTAGGAAACATGGAGTCGTTCCTTTGGCCACATACATGCGAATCTACAAGAAGGGTGATATTGTAGACATCAAGGGAATGGGCACTGTTCAAAAAGGAATGCCCCATAAGTGTTACCATGGCAAAACCTGGAGAGTCTACGATGTCACCCAGCATGCCGTGGGCATCATTGTAAACAAGCAAGTTAAAGGCAAGATTCTGGCCAAGAGGATCAATGTGCAGATTGAGCACATCAAGCACTCAAAGAGCAGAGACAGCTTCCTGAAGCAGGTGAAGGAGAACGATCAGAAAAAAAAGGAAGCCAAAGAGAAGGGCACCTGGGTTCAGCTGAAGCGCCAGCCTGCGCCACCCAGAGAAGCCCACTTTGTGAGGACTAATGGAAAGGAGCCTGAGCTGCTGGAGCCCATTCCATACGAATTCATAGCCTAATGTACACAAAGGAAATAAAGAACCTGGACTGCAAAAAAAAAAAAAAAAAAAAAAAAAAAAAAAAAGGAAAGAAAGAAAGCCACCATCCCAGGGGTTCTCAGCTTTGGCCATAGATGAGCATCACCTCTGATAGTTTTTACTACCTTTTGAGATTTAATATAATTACATCATTTCTCCTTTAACTCCCTCTAAACCCTCACACATACCCTCCTTTAGTTTTTGCAACTTTAGACTCTATTTTTCACTAATATGTATTCCTAAATATCTAAGTACAACCTGCTCGGTCTACATGATGTTCCTCACATGTATGTATGTGGATAACTAATTACTGTGCTTGTGCCTAGGGAAGGTTGTTTCTCTCTTTCTCAGTGGTGTTTTTGTTTGGTTGTTTCTGTTTGGTTTGTTCGGTTTGTTCTGTTTTGTGAAGGGCTGCAGCCTCCTGGGTTCTCCCCATCACCCTGTCCTGGTTAGTATGTCTGTTGTTGACCTCGTTCAGCTCGTGTTTAGGTAGTCATGTTGGTGAGACTCTAAAGTCAAAATGGGAGGCATGAAGGCAGTTTATGCCCAACCTCATTTACATATTAAGGAGACATTTAACACACCACAATAAAGAGGTCAAATCTGACTTTCTATCCTCCCCTTTTTCTTCTTTTTAAGTGAATTCTTCATGGAGCTCTTCACTTGGCTGACAAATTCTGGGTTTGTGTCTCCTTGCAGTGGTGCATTCTGTTTTCAGTACTTTTAAGCACAAAGAAATGCTGTCCTTTGTTTTATTTTGGCTTTTCCTGGGCCGGGGAAATGGCTCCGGTTGAATAGGCTTGTTATTGTTTACAGGACCACAAAATCACGGCCACTGAAGAGACACTGAAATGCCTTCAGAGAGATATATATATAGAGAGAGAGACAGAGGGAGAGAGAGGGAGAGAGAGAGAAAGAGAGGCAGAGACAGACAGACAGACAGACAGACAGACAGAATATATGAAGGGCAGAGCACATGAAGAAACATCGTCCAGGTTTATTATGGTGACCGAGGTCCTTCATGATGGTTCCTGTGAAAAGAAAATATCAAGATGGGAACGCTGGGTTCATAAGCTTAGGATTCAGCACAGCAAGCACAGTAATTAATTTCAGCACACTCCTAGGCCCAGGAGGCCTGCCTCTGCTTGTATAATAGCCCCAACCTTAGGATTATTAAAGCAGGTTTACAGTAGCTCAAGTATTAGTAGCTGATAAAAAACATAGGTTCACTTTGTAGACTTTGGAGTACTTGGGGTATATTTGAAAACCATGCCCCCTAGGAAGAGAATTCCATTTCAAGAAGGCCCAGCCAAGGTGCCCATGGCATTTTATTGATTGTCCAGAACAAAGTGTATCTAACACATACCTGTAAGGCAGATGTTAAGACATCAAGTTCACGAATGTAGGAACATGATTAAAACAACTTCATAATGAGATATAAATTACTTGGAGCCCTTCTGTTCTTCCTTGGGATCTGTGAAATCTAAGAATAGATATTTGTTAAGACAAACGACTGTCTAGTTGATACAGTCCTTATTGTATCTTGTTTAAGAATTTACCCTTGTATTCAATTAGCAAAGTCAGTGTGTCACTGCACACCAGGCAGAGTGGCAGGTGCTGGAGGAGAGAAAAGGGCCCAGGAAGGAAAGTCGATGGAAAAAAAGAACGTGACCTGACCCAGACCGTCTTTTTCTGAGTCTTGCTATGAGACCAGCACACACACAGCTGGGGTTGGGGATCGTCCCAGTCACCTCAACAGGAGCTGAGAGGCAAACAATTCAAAGTAGAAGTCAAGCACAGACCTGAGAAATGCTGATTCTCTGCAAAGTTGACTGAAAAAAAAAAGAGCCATCTGCTTAGCAGACCAGAACTGAAAGTGGCATGCAGGGGGCTTGGGGGGGTCTGAGCTAGAGTTTAATTTGAACTATTTATTTTCCAGAGGAAGGCTCCTTCCTTGGCTTGATGGTCAGCTACTAGAACTCCTTCAGTGTAACAAGAACATACCCTGGTGAGTTAAGCCATAAAGACATTTATCAGTTACTCTGCAGGAAGTCAACAGGTAGGTGGCCCCATAGCCATCTTAGTATTTGCGACAGCTGGAAGAAATGGACATGTCTTTCAGCAAGAGTCCCAAAGTAACTGTTCAACCCCTGGGTCTGCACTGCCTGGCATCATGCCTGGGTTAATTCAGTGTGCCTGGGGACAAGGTTACACAGGTTGGCAGCCTGAGCTTATAGAGAAATTGGGCACTTTCACTCACATTCTTCTATTGTTCCTAACCAAGATAACTCGAAGGATGAAAGACCTTGTGGAATAGAAATTAGGGACCACAACTGTGCACTCTACCCACTCTGCAAACCAAGCAGTTTCTGGTTGATCTGGCAACTGACTTCCAGATGCACATGTCAAATGGACAGGATCTACAGACTCACCAATCCAAGTCCAACTCGGATCTTTCTGAATAAAATCATGAGCTAGATAAATCCATCGACTAAATTTGGGATGCTTTGTTGCCCAGCAAACCCTAGTAAGTATGGCATCTGCATCCCTTCCCATCCTTTCAAGTAGGAAGGGTGTGGAAAGACAGGAAGAGAAGGCAACGATTTCTGCTTCAGCTTTTGACTGTAATGCAAAACATATCTCAGCTCCTAGAACATCTGTTGTGTGTCCCACAAGCTCTGACTCTGGACATGGCCTCCTCAAAGGGAAACGATGCAGTGCACGCACAGGCATGAGTTAACTGTAAGGCGCTTACATTAATAGCATGGCATTATTTCATTATTTTTCCTACTTCTTACCTCTGGCAGGATTCCTTAACATACCTGTTTCTAGATGAGGTTAAATCCCATCTAGACAAGTTAGAAGATGAAGTTCACTTGAAAAGAGGTAGAAATATTTAGCAGACTGACCGTTAGTGTGAAGAGAGCCTACTGATGTTAATGCAGAAGTGGATGTATGTGTGTAAGAATCCTTATATCCTAAGCAAGAGAGTCAAATGTCTAAGAACAGATGTAAAGGTAGCAGAAGCCTGGGGAAAAGACTAGTGGTCAGAACATTTTAATAATTGAAGACTAGCTGGCATTTAGTTCCAAAGAAAGGGCATGTGTATAGGGAGTGTAGTTCTTACACTTGCAAGATCAAGCCAATCTAGGACATGACGCCAAGCATCTGACATGGGAGAAAAAGCCGTGAATGTTTGTTTTCTGTAAGCTTCTTAAGACAAAATAAAAGTATACCCATTTGGGAAGAGGTCATTGCATAGGACCATCTGCACAGCAGGGAGGAGCCTCTAGGACCATTGATCAGTGGTTTATATTTATCATTCTGATAGTAGAAAATCCATATGCTAATACCAGTTACTTGGTTTATTTTTTATAGTAATATTCATGAAGAGAAGATAAAAGCATTCTGAGCTAGTCAAAAGTGTAGTGCTATTAAAAGAACAATTTATAATTGGGATTCTATGAGCTGGCAACTGAGCTGTAGTCATTTCTGTAATGAGCTGTCAAAACAAGGAGTTTTGTATTACTTGTGGAACAAAATCAAATACAAGGAGATGAAGGAAACTTGCAACACCCTATCTCATTTGGGGTTGAAACAGATATCCCCTCAGTGAAGTCTTTTACATTCTGCCAGCCCTTGAGCAAACCCTAGACACAAGTGGTCCTCATGTGTCATCTAAGATGGAAATGTAGTAGATCATTACTTTGGGAACACACAGATCTGAGTTCCACATGAGGAACTGTAGACTTGAATCCTGGCCACAATGGTTACTCGTTGCCTTCAGGAATCAAGAGATTATGTTTCTTGATGTGTTCTAGATGAACACATGTGGTCATTTGTAAGGAATAAGAAATATATCACAGGTGGATACCATAATATCCAATACCTTTAAAATCTGAGATGAACTACATATGGTAGTGCATCCCTGTAATCCCCGACTTGGGAGCCAAAGGGAGGAAGGTCAGGAGTTCAAGACTGTCTTTGGTTAGATTAAGACCAACCTAGGCTACATGAAAAACTATTGTAAAATAGTAATGGTGGTGGTAATGGTGGTGGTAGTAGTAGTAATAGTAGTAGTAGTAATACCAGTGATCATCATCATCATCATCATCTGAGATTATCTGAGATATAATAAAAATGACTTATTTAGTTAATAACATCAGACCTATTCAAAACTAGATAAACTGACATCATCTTTCCAAAATTCCCCCCCTTCCTCCCCATGCACAAGTTATTTATTTTACTCTCCTCTCTTCTCTCTGTACCCATTCTCTTTTCTCCTGCCCCTAGGAACATGATTACAGTATTCAGTTTCCAAAGCAACAAACAAGTAATCTTAATAACTCATAAATTTATATGCAGCAGCAATTCAAACCAGCAATGCTCATTATTGTGATATGTTTCTAATCTCAAAGACCCTGGGGAAAAGGCCAAGCCTATAGCAAAGATATGAAGTATTCACCAATCACAACCTTCCATACTGTTGATTTTCCTCAGACAGACGTGTGCCTTTTTCCATTCAAGAGTTGTGTGCTTTGGCCCTGTGCAGAGACTTATTGGCCATTGTGGAAAAAAGCGCTGCAGAGAACTCTGTGGCTATACAGATGTTGTCTGTAAAGAAATTTCTCTTGCCTTGTGTTTCCTGTCAGCAGTTATGAATCCAGTATTCATTGGTAGAGTTATCTGAGGCTTTACTGTGTGAATACTAACACAGCTGAACAATGGACAAAAACTGACCAACGAGAAGGACCCAGATGCCACTGAGCTTCGTGAGAGAGAAACATTTAAGTCCTTTGTAGGTCTCATGCCCTTTGCCTACAGTATGCTCCCCGACGATGTTCATGACCATGCAAGCAGAATATACCACATCTCAGGAAGATAAAAAGGAGAGTCCACTACACGTCTTCATTTGGTTCTCTTCATCTTCTGTCTGGAAAAGACTGCAAGCCATAGGCCCGGTCCTTTGAGCTGCAGTTCCCTCACTGCCCCAGTCACCTTGTTGGACACATCAGATCATGTTAGATTGCTGCTAACAAACCTCTGTATCTCCCCCATGGCAGACATAAAGCTATTGTACCTATTTGATTTTTCAATGGTCTTGACCTAAATATCTCCTCCCTGTTATCTATCCAGTAAGTCATGATTTCTCAGAAATGTCAACATCTCCCAAATGACTCTCATTCTATGGCAAGAAAAAAGGACCTCATGAGCCACGAGTCCCTGTTAGTATTAGAAAGTTCTCTTTACCTCCACATACACTAATGCTGAGGTCACCTCAAGCTTTATTCTCTTGTTTACCATCCAGTACCTTATTTTCATCCCAATGGGCCCCTGCTACACAACACTAGAATTAAGTTCAGTTCAGATCTTACCTTTCAGGAGCGATCCTTCAAGGTGGAATTATTTCTTTCTACCTCTGTTCCAGCAGATTGTTTCCCGTAAATTGGTAGTATTTATCACACAACATGGTTTCCTCGGTTATCAGTTTTATGTTCTGGTGTGTGAGCTCCCTAAGAATTCCACCACAGGAAGTGAGCCTGGGCTACAGTGACCGAGCATTGAGCTTGGGGACTTTGGCTGAATTCCCAGCTCTGCTATTTATAAAAAGTGTGAATTACATTTGGAGCTTAGAATATATAGAGCGGTTGGGTGAGTAGATGTATGTTAAAGTGGCATGCTTGCATTTAATCACTACTTTAGTGATATAAAGGCAGATTTTTTTAATCCAATGTAGAAATATGAACTATTTATGTACTTTGCACCTTCAATATGTATACTTGATAAACCCTAATAGAATTGTTACTAAGTAAAAACAATAAACAAGAAAATAAAGATTCTAAGAAGAAAACTTGTAGCCTTCAATAGTATGAATATTCTAATATTGGAAACTGTACAGCCATGTTTTGAATATCTAAAAGTAGAGTTAGCAAATGCTTTTTGTAAGAAAGCAGAGTAAATAACTTAGGCCTTACAGTTCATAGGTACATCACAAAAACTAAACTTTTCTAGTATAGTGTCAAAGCCCCACAGAATGGCTGTGTTCCAGGAGAACGCCTCAAAAACAAATTTGGATCATGGACCTTCCTTGCCAACCTCTGTAAATCTCTTTACTTTGTCCTGATATGCTTGGATGCTCCAGTGGTATTATCTACATTCCTTGCGTTATATTTGAAGGTCTTCTTTATATGATCAGTTTTTTTCAAGGTTTTTCTATTGACCTGCCTCTTTTTCTTTAAAAACTAAAGGCATATAAATCCTTCTGTTATCCAAGTAACTTGATAATTTCTTCCACACTTCCCTTTATATATTAGAAAAGTATTTTTTCTAATAAGCTTTCAAATCAGCAAAAGTTTGTGGTTCTTTGAATCTTAATTGTTCCCCCAAAAGCGCACACTTTGATGGCTTGGTCATGAGGAAGGACAACATACCATGGGAGTTGGGACTTGGGAGGAAGAAGTCAGAATGACATTCCAGGGTAATGAGACTGCTGCTACTTCTCAACAACCATGGTAGGAATAGTTTTGACAGCTCGTGCTCACTGCTATGATATTCACTCTCTCCACAGGCAGAGGGCAACAGGACTAAACCATGATGGAGCCAAACCTCTTAAACCAAGTTCCCCCATAAGCCATTAATCATTTGATATTGCTTTGCTTTTCATTATAGAAAAGGCATCTAGAAATAGCATGTATCTGTACTGGGGCAGGAAGGGGAAGCGGACTTTCTTCTTGGAGAAATTGCTTTGACTGTTTTACTAATTGAGTAGACTATATCTATTTATGAGTGCTTGTGAAATGCTGTCTGTGGGTATGGTAGAGATCAACACTTGTTCAGGGTTTTGTGACTTTAAGGTTTTCTTCTTCCCCCAAGTCTCAGACACCTTTGTTATATTAAGTATGGGACACCCTGTGGATAAGTCTGTAAGTGATGGTATCTTTTTCTAACAGTCAGTGCTGAGGAACTTACACAGAACCTCCTACACCTTTATGACTCCTCTTAGCAACTCAAATAGGTTTTACATTTTTTTCCTCCAGATTTCA
Source organism: Rattus rattus (assembly GCF_011064425.1). Classification (NCBI taxonomy): domain Eukaryota; kingdom Metazoa; phylum Chordata; class Mammalia; order Rodentia; family Muridae; genus Rattus; species Rattus rattus. The sequence continues at coordinate 170,975,619 of NC_046154.1, read as the reverse complement.
ACTTACACAGCATTCAAATGATAATGAATCTTTCTTTGTGTTTCTAACGCTGTTTTTTCTTTTCTCCTTCTTCCACCCTTCCCCATCTCCATGGCCCCACCCGTTCCTTTCCTTTAGTCTTACAACATGTTATAATCTAATGACGTGAAGGCTGCTGGGTGCCATGTTATAAGAAGAAATAATATTTACTCTGGGTCTTTAATTTTTTACATTTTGACTGACAGGCAGTGATAACTATGCAGGTTTACAGTGTATGTAGAATGCTGTGACTTACTTATTCATTGGGCAATGCTCTATTTAGGGTAATTAACATATTATTTTAAATTTACTACGTCTTTCTGGTGAATCTCTTTCAAATCTATTCTTCTAGCTCTCTTAAGTTACATAGCACACCACTGTTAACCGCATTCACCTATCGGGCTACAGAATACCCGGAGTTATTGCTCCCATCTCACTGTACCACTATGCCTTGTGACCAAACCCTCCCCATTCCCTATAGTTTGTACCTTTCCCAGCCTCTGGTAACAACTTTGACCTTAATGGCATCAGCTTTTGAAAATTCCACAGATAAGGTTATGAGGTATATGCCTTTCCATGCATGATGTATTTTATTCAGCGACAATATCCTCTGGGTCTTAACTGTGTTGTAGTATGTGAAAAGGTTTCTCCTTTCATGGATTTGAAGTATTTCATAGCATGCATATTACCCATTGTCATTGTCCATTCTTCTATTGATGAGGATTTAAGTTGGTTCCTAACCCATCTACTGCAAATACTGGTGCAATAAGCGTTCACGTGTGTACATCTCTAATGTACGGACTTTGATTCCTTTGAGCAGTGAGATGGTAGCAATGTATGTCAGTTCTATTAAGTTTCTCTAGAAACATCCACACAAATTTCCAGAAGGCAGTGAAAATGTACATGTCGTTCAGCAGTTTCCCTTACTCTGTTTTCCCAACATCATCTTCCTTTTGTCTTTTTGATAGTAAGCACAGATGCTTTGTCCTTCTGGCTTCTGCATTTTGCTGAGAAATGACACAGTTTGCATACCTGTTCTTCATTTTCTTCTCTGTCTTTGAGAGAAGTCAATGGACATATGTAACTCATGTATTGTTTTGTTTTTTTAAAGCTGGATGATATGTGAGGGCCTGTGACTGGTGTTTTGTCTTTTTTTCTAACTTTTTAAAGATCGTTTTGTGTTCTGAATGTTAATTCATTGCCGTAGTGTTAGACAATCCCCATTCTGTACATTACAGTGCTTAGCTGTGTTAACTGTTTTCCTTACTGTGCAGAAGTTTAGCCTGATGTAAGAGGTTATTGGTTTTATCTTTCTCTTGTTACTTGGGCAGTCCTTTCAAAGAAGCCTTTACCAAGGGCAAGGGACTAAAACACTTCCTTATTTCTTTCTAGTCCTTTGATAACTTCAGATTTGACATTTGCATGAATATTTGTAGTTGGTGGAAGCCAGGCTGCCTATTTTTACTCTTTATCCTGTGAGTATCCAATTTTCCTGGCAACATTTATTGAAAATTTGCCTTTTCTTAATTTTGTACTCTAAACTCCTTTATCAAAAATATGTTGACTATAAATTATTTCTTACCTTTCAGTTCTGTCTCTGGCCTAAGTATCAGTTATTACACCAGTGCTTTACTGATTTAGTTACTATAGCTTTGAAGTATATTTTGAGGTAAGAAAGTATAAGTCCTTTAGCTTTCTTCATTTTGCTCAAGATTGGTTAAGGACTTTCGCTTTTGTGGCTCTGCATGACATTTACATTTTTTCTATCTCTATAGAGAAAGGCTTTGGTATTTGAGTAGGGGCTATGCACAGCTCACTTCAGGTATTCTGGATATTTTGACTATTCTAGTCCAGGAACATAAGTGTGAGTTTTAATCTTCAGTGCAACTTGATGGGATTTAGAGTCACCAGGGAGACTAACTTCTGATCATGTCTGTGGGAGTATATTCAGAGGTTTGCCTTGAGGGAAAAGACCTGCCCTGAGTGTGTGGCACCATTGCATGAGCTGGGATCTGAGACTACCAGAAAGGAGAAAGAAGTAGGAAGCCGGCGCTCCTCACTCCCTGTGCCCTGATAATAGATATTATAATAGATACAATCAAGAGACAAGGATCACGTGACCTGGCTCATTTTTCAACCTCTATACCTCCCCTGCTGTGACTTACTACACTACAACTGAAATAAACCCTTCTCCTCATAACTTTTGATGGGTATTTTGCCACAGTGATGAGAAAAGGAACCAAGACAATGGCTTATCTTTCCATTTGCTTCTGTCTCTTCTATTTTCTTCATCCACGCTTTGTACTTTACAGAGCAGAAATCTTTCATGTTAGGTTAATTTTTCTTAGCTGCTTTTGCAGCACTTTAAATGGAATTCTCTTGAATTTATTTTTGGATAGCTTATAGTTAGTTCATAGGGAGGCTACTTTGTTCAATTTGTGTATTATTTGCAACATGTTTTTCACTGACTCTAGCTCTGTCTATAAACAAGAATATGTTACTTGCAAACTGTAGTGAGAATTTTGGTTTCTTTAAAAAAAAAACAGTTATGTATTTATGTTCTAATCCAAGGTGCGAGATTTGGGGCTGCTTCAGATTGTCCGCAACTGCTATAGTTTGCTTGTTGCTCTAGTAGAGGGCATGATTTTATTTTACAATGAAACTTTTCTTTTTATTGTATAAAATTATCATTTTTATAGTAATTTTATACACATGTCATTTTCTCTTTTTTAGATTTTCAAATTTTATTATTTATATATTTTTAATCTTTTCACTTTACATCCCATGCACTCCCCCGCTTCCTGGTCACCTCCTCCCACAATCTTTCTTACTATCCTGCCTCCTCTTCTCTAAGAGGGTAGGAGCCCACCTGGCACACCAAGTCTCTGTTGGGCTAGACGCATCCTCTCCCACTGGGACCCAATAATTCAGCCCAGCTAGAAGAATATGTCCCTTCAGTAGGCAACACCCTTTGGGATAGCCTCCTCGTCAGTTGTTCGGGACCCACATGAAGACCAAACTGCACATCTGCTACATATGTATGGGGAGGCCTAGGCCTAACCCATGTATGTTTCTTGGTTGTTGGGCCATCTCTGCAACTCATCCACAAAATTTTAACCCAAAATTTATCCTGTCTACAAGAAGTGTAGGAACAGGGGATAGAGCAGAGACTTGAGAGAATGGCCAATCAATAACTGGCCCAACTTGAGGCCAGTTCCCTGGGAAAACCCTAACACTGTTAATAATACTCTGTTATGCTTACAGACAGCAGTCTATCACGGCTGTCCTCTGACTCAGACAGATGCAGACACCCACAGTCAAACAGCAGATGGAACTTGAGGACTTACTGAAGAGTAGGGGGAAGTATTGCTGGCCCAAAAGGGGATAGAAACTCCAAAGGAAAACCAAAAATGTCAACTAACCTTGACCCTTGGGGTTTTCAGGAACTTACCCACCATCCAAAGAGGAGGTATACTTTTTAACAGCTGCAGACAGTCTACACACCTCTATCTTGAAATGGCATAGAGGTGCCAGGGAAGTTGCTCCTCCTTTACTGCCATTGGTCTCTGCTGCTGCTACTTCCTGACATTTCCTTCACTACTTTTGCTATTGCCAGTTGCTGGATTGCTCATTGCTGGTTAGAGCTGTTTTGACAACTAAGATTGGACTTGACCCAGTGAACTCAATGCCTCTGATCAGTAAGAAGTAATCTAAATAGATCCATACCCCCTTTCCATCCTATCCTTCTTTCTCTCCTAACTACTGGGGGGATGAAAAGGATTAGGGTGGAAGGGACAAGGGTGGAGAAGGGTGGTAGATATATGAACACAATAAAGTAGACAAAAATTATGGCTGTATCAAACAAGTACACTTTGGCTGTCTCCGTCATAATATAGACGTTCTTTATGTTTGTTATTATGCCTAGTTGTTCAGGCTAGGGCTATGTTAAGTAAAAGTGGGCGAAAGTTTGAACCGATGTCTTGTTCTTAACCTTAATAGAATAGTTTCAGGATAACATTAGTTTGTCGAATAGAGCTTTCAGTGAGGTATGTTTCCTCTATACCTAATTTATCACACGACACTTTAATATCATGAAATGATGTTAACTTTATCGATAGCTCTTTTTTTGCATCTACTTAAAGATTCGTAATTTTTGGGTCTTTGAGCTTGTTGCTGTACTGTTTCTAGATCTCTTACTTCTATGACCAAGTACCTTCAGAAAGTTTCATTTTGTTCATGGTTTCCAAGGTTTTACTCCGTGTGACAGGGAGGGCATGGTGAAGCACCTCCCATTGTGATGGACGGGAAACAGAACATCAACAGGAAGAGAGCTGGACAAGACATGCCCAAAGGAAAAATGCCCAGTCACCTGCTTCTGCCAATCCAGATGCACCCTCTGTATCTTTTCAAATTTAGAATCCATCATAACCCATTATTAGATTAGGCCATCTGTTAGGTCAGAGTACTTCAGATCTAATCACCTCTAAAAAATGCCCCATAGACTGAGAGATGTGCTTTGAGAATATCCAAGACACCTCTCTTTGAGATTCCACCTTACCCCAGTCAGAATGACAGTCATTAAGACAATAAATGAGTAAAGTTGGTGAAGATGCGGGGAAAGACACCCTTGATACATTTCTGGTGGAATATAAATTATTCCAGCCACTACAGAAATCAGTCAGGAGGTTTTCCCCCAAAATTAGACCTACCTCATGATCCAGTGATATAATTTCTGAATATTTTCCCTAAAAAACTCCATCTTAACATATCAAAGAGAGCTCTTTAAATCAGCGTGTATTCAAAATAGACAGTGTGGAACCAACCTGGATGTCGGTTGGCTATTATGGATAAAGAAAATACAACACACACACACACACACACACACACACACAAACACACACACTGGAATTAAGTCAAGCTTACAAAGACAAGTGTCACATGTTTTCTCTCATTTATGAATCCTAGAGGAGGGTAAGAGGGTAGATAAGCCCTTCCCCTAAACTCCTCCCATTTGGTTTACAAGCTCTATAGACAGCATCCTGACCCTCTCAGTTCCTCTTGACATAACTTTCTCTTTTACAGATGTCTTTAGATGATAATTTCTTATCATGTTATTTTCTTAGGTCCTAACTGGCCTCTATCCATCTTCTTTTTTTTTTTTTTTCGGAGTTGGGGACCGAACCCAGGGCCTTGAGATTGCTAGGCAAGCGCTCTACCACTGAGCTAAATCCCCAAGCCCTCTCTCCATCTTCTGTTTCTTCCAGCTAGTCCTTCACTTTACAGTAGCCAAAGATAGCTAAGTGTAAATAGGATCGTGCACTTCTCAGTTAAAAAAATTAAAAATAAAATAAAAATCATGGCTTTTCTTTAAAAATCATTTTTTTTTTCTTTAAAGGTTAACATCCTTCTTTCTACCCATTTTATTCCCAACCAAAAACGGATCACAACCACGTTGGTGATTCACTTCTAGAAGCTGTCTGCATTCTCCTCTGCTTCACTCCCCCTCTTGTCTCACAGGGGACAGGCTGTTTAACCCCACTAGGGGACGCCACCTACGCCTTGTCCCAGGAGCTACCTTCTCAACTTCGTCATAACCTTTCCTGTGTTTTTCTGTAGAGCCCTAGCTTTATAAAATTAGAAAGAAATGTATGATTTATTTGTATTCATGTCTTCTCTATGAGGACAAGATTATGTATATATCTGATTTGTAGCCATCAGGAATAACGAAGACATACACTTTAATGGAAAGATGGATATGGCTGAACAATGCACCACAATCAGCATTTCCAGCCCATCTGGTTTTATTTTGTTTTGTTTTATTTTGTTTTTAATGCTTCTTGGTTTGCATAACTTCTAATCTTCGTTACCTTGGAATGTACCATAAAAACTTTTAATCAAAACTGAAAGAAAAACTTCTTAAAGAAATTGTAGCTACTTCCGTCTCTAATGGGGCTATCACATAGCCTAATGATATTACTATGAAAGAGATTTTTTTCAAAGAGGCTCTTCATTAAATCATCTCCCTTTATGAAGCAATTTTAATAATAGCAATAACATTTTCAAAACCAGTTGTGCAGATTATATATATACATATATATGCATAATGCAAATAATCATATGTATATTTTATATGCCTAGGGTTAAGCACTTAAATAAATCACATGGTAAAACCCAGATGTGGTCTTAAACTTGTGTGGGAATCCTATTATAGGTGAGCCGTGCTGCATTTACTCTCCAATGGGTAGAATTAGGAGGGAGGGATGATAAAGTAATTAACACTCCGAAACTTGAAGCTATAGTACAGAGATTAGAATACTTGTCTTACAGTGTTGAGAGGATTAATTAGAACAATCCTAGAGCTGCCTGGATAACACTGGAACATAAAAGGCGTCAGTCAATAGCAGCCATTATTTTTATCGTGTTATTATGGTTATCAACATCCCTTTAAAGCCAAAGGAGAATACCATTGTATGTGTATGAAGCTAATAATCACCGACGGGTGATTTACTCAGATGATCACTTTTTGGTGCACGTGTGTAAAATGGCCACAATTTTGCAGCCCTAGAAATGATTGTCCTTACTGCCAACTGTATAAAGTCCTGGTGTTCTTGCAAGGTTTTCAGAATCCTTTAGAAACTATGGGCAGAGCACATCAATACAGAAGGAAAAATACAGAAATGTCTCGACATACAGAATTAAAACTTGGCATCACTTATGCCCAAATAAATAAAAATGGAAGTGATGGAGAGCTGGAAGTGATGGAGAGCTGTATCTCATTATTTTCAAATTAACGATGTTTAGTTGCTTTTGTGATAAAATTTCCCATGGGTCACGATTCAACAAAATCAGGACTCTGATGTCATATTTAAATATATATATATATATATATATATATATATATATATATATATACTATGTTTAAACATATGTAAGGGATTCAGGTTGATTTTTACTCATTACTTTCCACACTTGACAGTATCAGTAATATTTTAGCCAGCATATGCTAAGCATTTTATATGGATTACCTTAGAAAAACATTCAGAAACTGCTCACCACAGCATTGTTCATAATTTCACAATCCTCATAATAATATAAAAGTCTATCCACTAGAAGGTAGTCTCCGTAGGCACACAGTGCTGTTACCAGAAGACATGGGTATTGAATAAAAGTCTCAGTGTCAGGTATGGCATAGCTGTCCACAAGTTATTACTCAGGGAGGTCTCCCATGGCTCCAAGATAATACAAGCAATTGCTGTTCCCCTTGGTCTTTCATCATAGCTAGATGGGAAGTTCCTAATACTGAATACACTACACACTTTGACTGTAGAACTTGGAAAAGTCAACCTAGAACCCACCAGAAAATTTCTTTTTACTGGCTTTATGTCATAGTGCCAGAAGATGCTACTCAGGCTGTTGAAAGACAAAAAAAAAATCAATGCTGTTACCCAGTGCTAAATTCTGTACATTTCAATTCCAACCTGTCAGGCAAGATGCATCCACTTTCACAATAGTGACTTGACAACTATCTGGTTAACCGACGACTTTATTATTGATTTGAGGCCAGCTCCACAGGATCGAATTCATGGCTGGTAATGTAAATGTGGCTGGAGAAGGAGGTATCAGTCCTAGGGTAACTGCCTATTTTTGTTCTGTAAAATGACTATGTTGCTAAACTGTCACCTAAATATATATGATCATGCGCAAAGGTTTGGGTGGTTTTCAACCTTGGTCAGAGAAGCTTTTCAGAGTGGGCAGTCGTTAATGCAGAAACTCAAAACTGGTCATCGTGCTAAGAATAAGTGACATATATATATATATATATATATATATATATATATATATATATATATGTGTGTGTGTGTGTATGTATATGTGTATATATAGAGAGAGAGAGAAGAGAAGAGGAAGAAGAAGAAGAAGAAGAAGAAGAAGAAGAAGAAGAAGAAGAAGAAGAAGAAGAAGAAGAAGGTAGGTGGAGGAGGAAAAGGAGGAAGAGGAGGAAGAGGAGGAGGAGGAGGGAGGAGGGGAGGAGGAGGAGGAGGATGAGGAGGAGGAGGAGGAGGAGGAGGAGGAGGAGGAGGAGGAGGAGGAGGAGGAGGAGAAGAAGAAGAAGAAGAAGAAGAAGAAGAAGAAGAAGAAGAAGAAGAAGAAGAAGAAGAAGAAGAAGAAGAGAAGAAGGAAGAAGAAGAAGAAGAAGAAGAAGAAGAAGAAGAAGAGAAGAAGAGAAGAAGGAAGAAGAAGAAGAAGAAGAAGAAGAGAAGAAGGAAGAAGAAGAAGAAGAAGAAGAAGAAGAAGAAGAAGAAGAAGAAGAAGAAGAAGAAGAAGAAGAAGAAGAAGAAGAAGAAGAAGAAGAAGAAGAAGAAGAAGAAGAAGATGATATATGGAAAGTTTAGCTATAAATAGTGTTGGGTGTGGGTTCCTTCTCCTACAGTGAGCCTTAGATCCAATCAGACATTGGTTGGCTATGCCTACCCATTCTGTGCTACCACCGCCCTAGCATATTTTACAGGCAGTATAGATTGTAGGTCAAAGGTTTTGTAGCGGGCTGGGTGTCTGCGTTTCTCTTTCAGTGGCCTGAGGAATACCTTCCTACACCAAAGAGACAAGAGTGTAGGGGTGAGGAACCAGCTCAACTTCTCCAATGTTCAATGAGTTTTGTGGACATTGTTCTCGGAAATGGGACCCTGATGTGAGCTTTCAGAGAGCAGCATTTTGTCTTAGCAACTACCTGAGAAGTTTGGAGATTTTCCTGAGACCTTATTGGCCAACAACTCAAATGAATGCACTGTACTTGAACCACCAGAACCTAGCTATAAGAGATGGCCAGTTGGACCCTGCATCCCCCATTATTAGAGTCTTCATTAGGATCACCTTCATAAATTTCCAGTTTCCACACCATACTCCAAATCCCCCTCCCAAAATTCCAATCATCTCTCCCAGCACTCTCTCTAGGGTAGCTGGGTTCTAATGGCTGTTGTTGTTTATGTTTCTACACGGGTGTCTCAGCATCTGGGTTTGGGATGATTAAATGTTTATTTGCTGATTACTGTATTTGTCTTTGATGGATGGGTGTTTCATCCCTTGGTTTCTGTTTCCACTCTGGATTCCTGGAATGTGATATTTGTGTTTTGCCTGTTTTCCTGGCCTCTTCAGCTGGTGTGTTCACAGGGATTGCCTGCTATTTCTCATGGCTGGGTAACTGGGAAGAGTTGGGGGAAGGATGTTTTAAAGAAAAGGTCTTTGTGATCTATTGGGGATGGAGTCAGAGTAAAAGGGATATCGTAAAAGGTTTCCAGATAGAGCTGGGGATAAAACTAGGGGAATTAGATCTCAGGAGCAGTAGAAGCTTGAGTCTATCTTCAGCCTACTTGTTGCCCTAGGAGTAGCTGCCCTTGGGTTATCTGTTTTAGTTGTAGTCTGGGACAAAGCAATAAGGTAGGGGATGGAAACTCAAGAAGGATGATCAAAATGCAAATGCTTCACTCCTTCTTTAAAAGGGGAACAAGAATACCCTTGGCAGGGAATAGGGAGGCAAAGATTAAAACAGAGGCAGAAGGAACACCCATTCAGAGCCTGCCCCACATGTGGCCCATATATACACAGCCACCCAATTAGACAAGATGGATGAAGCAAAGAAGTACAGGCCGACAGGAACCGGATGTAGATCTCTCCTGAGAGACACAGCCAAAATATAGCAAATACATAGGCGAATGCCAGCAGCATACCACTGAACTGAGAATGGCACCCCCATTGAAGGAATCAGAGAAAGGACTAGAAGAGCTTGAAGGGGCTCGAGACCCCATATGAACAACAATGCCAAGCAATCAGAGCTTCCAGGGACTAAGCCACTACCCAAAGACTATACATGGACTGACCCTGGGCTCCAACCTCATAGGTAGCAATGAATAGCCTAGTACGAGCACCAGTGCAAGGGGAAGCCCTTGTTCCTGCTAAGACTGAACCCCCAGTGAACGTGATTGTTGGAGGGAGGGTGGTAATGGGGTGAGGATGGGGAGGGGAACACCCATATAGAAGGGGGGGGGGAGGGGGAGGGGTTAGGAGGATGTTGGCCCGGAAATCGGGAAAGGGAATAACAATAGAAATGTAAATAAGAAATACTCAAGTTAATAAAGAAAAAAAGAAAAAAAATAAGGTAGGGGATGGATATGAGGAGGGTGTGGTCTGTGGGATCCACAGAAGATGTTGGTAGGTGTCAGAGAAGCTGTAGCTGGTAATAAGTTGCAGTGCAAGAAACAAGGCTAGGGTATTGGGTCTTGGGGAACAGAGAAAGAGAGGAGAAGGTCTGTGAGCAGCCTACCTGATTTTCTGAAAATTTCTTTTACTATATTCTCTTTGTCCTTGTTCTTCATGATCCATTCTTTGAATTCCAGCTTGAATAATCTACTCAAAGAAAGCTTCCTAGTATATAAGAAGATTGGGCTTTTTTAAAGGAAAGTTTATTGCTCCTTGGGTTTGCTTCCAAGAAAGCATTCTTCACTCCGACTTACATTATGACTTTAAAATTAGGCATTTGCCAAATTTTTAATCTTCTACCAATTTTTTTAGTATAATGCATAGTATTGGGTATATTTTATAGGCTTATGATAGATTGATAATGGATATGACAGAAAATAGATATGACAGATAAATAGGTCGATAGATGATAGATAGATAGATAGATAGATAGATAGATAGATAGATAGATAGATGTGCAGTAAGTGGGATTGATGAAGAAGTGATTTGAATGGATGGAACATATGGATAGTGGTTGTATATTACATAAATCAAAGTCAATCTACAATGCAAAGTATAAAATAAAAATTAGGAGGGTCTTTGAAGTAAGAATGAGGAATGTGCAAGTGACTAACTGCCTAACAGTTCTTGGCTAAAGAATATCGATGTCAGGTCTAATGAGATGAAAAAAATAAGACACAGATTTCTTCTGTTTAAAAACATATTTAAATTTTAAAAAACATGGATACAGAATATATCTACCAGGGTCTTTGTATGAATGAATTCTAATGAAAAGGCTCATCTTGAAAGTTAGCGTTGAGGCTTCTTTGATAAGTTTTTGAGTTTTCAAACTTTTTAAGAGGTTTCAAGCCGAGGCCAATCTCAAAATAACTTCAGCCCACAGCACGGAGAGCCCTAGCACCCGAGTCTTACCAGCATGCTTTCCACGATGCCCAAATACTATTATTTTTCATTAAACCTCTAGAAAAGTTTTCACCCTGCCCTAATTTTTACCAATGCATCTAATAGACCAGGATTAAACTGCAGGGAGCATGAGAACATAAATCTCATTCCTTTCATTCCTTGTAATACGAGGAGTTGTAGTCTTTCCAGCCGTAATAACCTCAAGACTTCAACAAAATTGAAAACCCTTAAATAGCCTTTCACAACCTTTCAGTGGAGTAATGAAGTTTTAAGTGCTCGCTGGGGACTTTCCCGTTCAGAAAAAAATCTAAGCAGCAGTAGATATTAAAATCTAATGTTTACTTCAACTCCTTTACAACCTAATGGCTTTTTCTGACAGTGTAATTTTTAAAAGGTTGGGTTTCATTTATTAATACAGTGTGGTCATGCTGGACAGCTTTCTTCTTTAAGGACTCTGGTGGGAGTCTTATGGTTAAAGCTTGGTTGAAAGCCAGAGGGATCAGCAGGGGAAGGAAAACAAGAAACCCACAAAAGGACTGGGGCAAGCTGGAGCCAAGCAGGTTGTTTTGAGTTTAGAAAATGGGGGGAAGTCCTCTCTCTATAGCTCAAACACTACGGGAGGTTGAAAAACCAAAGGCAGGCTCCTGGGAGCCTGTCACTCTTGCTTGTGAGCTACTTGAGGCTACACAGTTCCTCACCAACCCAAAGGGCTGCCTAAGAACCCAGCCGTTTGCTCAGATGGTAGGAGCCAGATGCCCCACCTGGAGCTGCTCTGTCTGGGGCCAATGAGCAACAAACAAACTGGTCTAAAGGACAGAGAGGATATGATCTGGTGAGATTCCAGTCCACGTACTCCACGGCTGATTTTGAAAGTCGTATGCAGAGCCAGAGTGGGGGTCCAACTGAGTGAAACCAGAAAACAAATGCCCTCTTCTCACATGCATTATGTCTCGGTGCGGCTAATAGATATTTGCAGGATAAGTGGGCTACAGTGGGAAGGGGCAGGATTTATTTCCGTTGACTTTGATGTAGTTAAGTGACTCTCAGGTATATGCACATATATTTTTTCAACATGCTGTTTTAAATTATAAAATAAGAGTGTCAGTTGAGTGCATAATTGGAAACAATAAGGGAAAGTGACATCCATAAAGGATAGAGAGACTGGCATGTTATTCGTCTTCATGTTTCACAAATAGAACATGCTGCTCCCTCGTGTACACACGGTCCTCCAAGATTGGAGTCTCATCCTAACAGATAAAGCAATTTCAGACAATGTAGAGCAGCTATTAAATTATTCCTACAACAATTGTGTAATAGAATCAGGACTCATCATTGCTTTCTGGAACAGGTTTCTAATTCTTATAGCTAGCTCTCCAGAGTCACATAAGAAAGCCAAAGCGACCGTGTCTGAAATCCTCACAGAGGGAGGGGGAGGTATTTAGGATCCAACCGTCTATGTATTTTACTTAATTTTATATTAAGGAGGTTTTGTTAATGTCTTCTTTTAGAACATAATGATTACATGATAGTTCCTTTGTTACTTTGCTATAAAATTTCCATAAGGGTTCAAATAACTGCTATCATAAACTTGTTCTACTCGGCAGGCTCTGATTTGAATGACTTTCTCAAACTCCGACTTCTCAAAAGTCTTCAGTGTTTCCAGTAATTTCACCTCAGGCACCATAAAGTTGACCTGCTCAAGGAGAAGTTCGACATCTTTTCTCGCTTTTAGTTTCTCATTCCCATCACCAAGCAACTGCTTCTTACTCCTCGTTGATCTAGCCTCTGTGGTCCATCTGTCACTAAATATGGAAAAGTACATGTGTCCCAACATCTCCCGTGTAAAAGTAATTCAGTGTGTGTGTGTGTATGGGGGGAGAGTTGCTTTGTCCCCTTTCTTCTCAAATGACAAGGGCGTTTCTGTGCCCATTCTAGCACAAATATCTCCTGAATAAATAACACAGTGACCTAATAAGTTTATTGACAGGCTGAAAGCCCTATAACTGGGCAGATACTCACCTATTCTAAGGCTCCTACACTAACTTGGCTAATTCCCAGATGGACGGTCCTTTACCTGTAACCTGAGTCTTGTTCAGACTGACTCTGTTCCCATGTGTATCTTCATGCAAATTCCTCCTTGTCCCTTCACATGGTCTCTCCATATCTTCTCTTCTCCCTCTCTCTCCCTCTGGTCTTTTTGGGACCACTTCCTGACAGGTCAGATGTCCAACTCACCCTATTCTCTTCTGTCAAGTTATTGGTTGACTCAGCTGTTTATTAACCAATCAGAGGTGCTGGAAAACAATTTTTACATAATTCTGAGACAAATGCTTGACCATACCAATGTTTGCCAGCAGATATTTGGGCATAGAAATCAGCATAGAGTGCACAAAACTCCCCCAACAGACTAGTGTCGGGACCTGCACTTGCTCTAAGCATGCACTCTACCAGTCCTCATGTAGTGTTCACTCTTAACCACATTATCCCTCTATGCTCAGGTGATTAATTCATTCACTTATATATTCATTTGTTTACTCATTTACTTCATCAGTCATTCAATAACTACTTACTACATTCTCATTTGTGTGGTGCATACCAGAGACATGGAATTAAATTGCATCTTTCCTCACTCAGGGAATTTTTATTCTTTTGGGAAATACAAATAGTCAATCAAATTTTGTACAATGATCATTACCTGCTATACTTAAACTACATGCAAATTATAATGGCAATAAAACAAGGAGCACCTAGGCCTTATTCAAATGCTCAGGGAAAAATTGGCATTTTTCTATGAAAAAAGATTATATGTCACTTCAAGCAAAAAACAAAAGTTTTAATTTTCCTTCATAGCTAACATTCAAAATTCGCCATTCGACTCACTGCCCTGTAGAATGGAGCTACCTGCAAACTTGCCTATCCTGTCTCCTAGGGACCCCATACAAGTCCTCCACATCACCAACTATTCCTACACTCACCCTGATTCATGCCTTCCTCATTAGAATATCTTTCCTACTTCCTTCCGATTCTCAGTCCTAATGACCCTTCAGGATCCACCTCTTCTGTCCAGACAGCGTCACCATGCCAGGTAGCACTGAAACCTCCCTGCTCTGACTTTCTAAGCCAGTTATCACAGGGATCCCAGTGTGATTAACTATTATAGGTCCCACAGCCTTAGGTATACTGCTACATGGAGGAGAAATAATGTCTATGCTTCTAATACATAGCAAAGCATTGCTTAGGCCAGAGACCCAGACAATAGTTCTTGTTGTTTGTTCATTTGTCAATTTTTCCAAAGTAATAAATGAATAATTTACTTGTGTGTAGCATTTCATTATCCATGTATAACTGTGTGACACAGTAAGAATAGATCGCATTTGAGAATGTATTTTGCGTAATTGTTATATACGTGTGTGTGTGTGTGTGTGTGTGTATGTGTGTGTGTGTGTATACATCTGCTCCATCCAATGAGAATTGTAAGTGAGTAGCATACCTTGAACTAATCTGCTATTTAGCAAGTACACCATGAGCATCTAATTCACTGACATACTGCATTGAGAACTGAGCAGCCAGGAGTGGAAATGCCTGCTGTCCTTGAATTTACAGTCTGGAGAGAGAGAAAAAGAGGGAGGGGGGGGGACCCTCACGAGATCCTGTACCTTTTATTAGTATTAAGATCCTGGACATTATAAGATGCTTCTGTCTTGATAGTTTGTAGATAGCCAGAACACACTAGTAACATACACAGGAAAAGGTTGCCTTTCCATAGGAGAATAAAGGCAGAGGTGCTCACCCCAAGGAAGGTACTTGGGACATTTGCTTTGTCTTTCAAAGCATGTTTTACCATGGAGACTACCCCAATTCTCAAGAAGATCATATGCTGATGTGGCCTTTCATTGAAGGTCTCTGCAGGGATCCTGTTCAGGTCCATTCCACCCAACATCTACCTGCTTGTGAAGGTCAAGTCCTTCTGACAGATGAGCTGACATTAGCCCAGAGAAGAAGAACCTGGGATGAGAAAAGCAGGGAAACAAAAAGATAAAGACCTGGGCCCAACAGCTGTGTGCCAGTCGTCATTCAGAGCCTTCCTTCAATTTGATCATAAGTTTATACATGAATAAGATTTACAAGGCCGCATGTTTCCAGAAACTTGTAAAGAAGAATGTCCCCTCACCGCAGCTGGAGCTTACGTGTCCATCAGAAGCACTGTTTCCAGCACTTGCCTACCACTCTAGCAAATGTTAATCTCATTGAAATTTTTCAATGTTAAGTTTCCATTAATTAACTCAAACCCCGTGGCGAAACAGTAATATAGTAAAATGACCCTGGTGACCACACTCATCTTTTATGCTGGTGATGAACTCTGGGCCTTCCTTTTGGTCAAAGCTTGACTCTATCCATCTCCCGTGCTCTCAGTCTCACATAGCTTAGAGCATTTCCATCTCCATGGAACGGAACGTGATTGATGTCCAATAGTCCATATAATGCAGGTCAGAGCTCAAGTGCAGAAATGCACATGACCCCGAATCGGAATGCTTCACCTTTCCAAAACCCTGTGGACATGTGACCCAAACTGGTTTACTCTCCCTCAGGACCTTTACCAATAAGGGGGGAGGGGTCCTCCATTTTAATGGCATTATGAGGGAGAAGGATGGCAAAGCCACACAAAGAACTTCCTACCTGAAAGAGAAGCTAGGGGTCAGGGGAGAAGAGGTAGAAATGGCAAGACAATGTCTGGTTTATATTTTAAACGCCTAGATGTATCAATTCCTCCTTTTGTCGAACCATAGGAAACAATTTGATTTCTTCCTTGGGGCTCATAGTTCTTTGCATTTCTTTACCCTGGCTTTTAATCATAGCCAACATCCCATGTATCACTTTGGCCTTCAATGATACCTAAATCTTTATATGCTGACAAAAATATTTGCCCAGATATATCTAGAAAAATATTACTGGCATTAAACCTAGAGCCGCCCTTTATCCAGTTTCATATCATAGCCTCCTGGGAAATGTCAATCTGACAATCTTTCAAATAACAAGGATTTCACTCAATATGAGCTGTACACGTTCACAAAAGAACACTCCTTACTTTACCGAACAAAATTACGCCTCTGTGAACTGTTTATTCTAATGAGCAAAGTCAGTGGATAAACAGACATTTCAGAGGAGGGCAAACACTTATGAAGACAATAGACAGGGCGAGGCCCCCCCAAAGGAGAGGTTCACTGAATATGCATGGAAGGTATATCAGAGAGAATATGACTGATCTCACACTCAAAACCAAGTTCCCAGCCATGTGAAGATCAGAGATTCCCAGGCATTTCTGCCAGCATCCATATTCAAATGACATTCATTTTTGAAAGTCTAGTTCAGAAGTCACCTCCGCCTCAGACTTTCTCTGCTCTTCTCCTAGGACACCCAGCCCACATTACTTTAGCTCCTTTGTACTGCTGATGACATTTTAGCCTGGATGCTAGCTGTTTATGCACAGGTCTTGCTAGTGCGTTAAAGTTTCTAATACTGAGAACTAGTTTGTTTTATTTTCTTTACCACCTCCAATATGAAAGTAGACAGTTATTTCTTAAACGAGATAATAAAGGAATGAGTGAAGAAACAGGGGAAATGGTGGCCCTCTTCTTGGCCTGGAGCTGCTACAAGACAGAAAGC
Source organism: Rattus rattus (assembly GCF_011064425.1). Taxonomy (NCBI): domain Eukaryota; kingdom Metazoa; phylum Chordata; class Mammalia; order Rodentia; family Muridae; genus Rattus; species Rattus rattus. The sequence goes on along the minus strand of NC_046154.1, from coordinate 170,958,780 downwards.
TATTACTGTTACAAGCGTCAAAACCTGCAAATACGGAGTAAGGAAGGCTCTTCTTACAGAGGTGCTGCGACTCAAAGAGAAAGTCCTAACTAAACATTTCTCAGCTCGGCTGGCACTTCTGTCCTTTTCCCAGGCATGCTGAGTTGTTCTGATGGGGCAGGCTCCAAAGCCACGGGGACTTTCTTCAAAGATCCAGCGCAGTTGGAAGTCTGAGTGCACTTTGATGGATTTAATGGTAAAGAGCTGGAGGTGACTGTTGCACTAGTTTCTTAGTAAAGTTGCCGTTCAATAAAAGCGACGAGCCCGACACCCTCATTAACGGCATTGACAGTAAGCAACCCTGACTGCCTTGTGGTTAAATAGAGAAGAAAAATCACAATTTTGATACATTTTCATCAGACTCCATTGGTAGTCTGTGTCAGATCTGCCCTTCCTATTTCCTCTGCTGTTTATGTCGACATGCTCCTCCTGTAAGTGTTGCTGGGAATATTCTTCCCCTAGCCCAGTCTTCTGCATAGTAACCAACAGAAGTTCATGAAGAGTGGAGCAGCTGCAAACTGTAGAGTGTTTTGGTGATAGACTTGCTGCGAGCTGTCTAGCATGCTACCGGCTACTCACAGCACCTGACAGACATTTTTCATGTTGACCATCCTCACAGGGCTCAGGCATGCTCTCCCAGCTGGGGAAAGACCTTTCTAGAACCATCCCTGCCTTCAAATATTTTCCTGCAGATGAAATGCCATCGTTCTGAACTAAAAAGAAAACCAGAATCCTTTCCCCAGTTAATTCAAGAAGCCTTTTAAATATGGAGACGTAGACTGGGAAATATTCTCTAAGAATCGTGGTATACCTGTGGTATCAAGTTTCAATCATCAACGTTTAATTAAAAAGAGTTCAATTTAGATTCAGATAGCCTCTTGGAATCATGGGATTTTTTTCTGAAGTAGCATGAAGACGCTTTTTTTTCCCCCCAAATACTTATAGGGTAAAAATATTTAATCCTTACACTTATGTTTGTTTATGGCAGGAATATGATTAATAAAATACCACTTTAGTTATTTTTCTATTGCTGTAATAAAACACTATGACTAATGCAACTTGAAGAAGAAAGTGTTTATTGGGGCTTGCAGATCTCAAAAGGTAAGAGTCTATCATCATCATGTGGAATACCATGTGAGGCAGACACAGCCCTGGATCAGTAACTGACATCCACAAACAGGAAGCTTATACAGTGAGGTACAAATGCAAGGCAGAGAGAGAGAGAGAGAGAGAGAGAGAGAGAGAGAGAGAGAGAGAGAGAGAGAGAGAATGAGATTGATTCTGAATGACTGAGTCTTTGCAACCTCAAAGCATGCCCCCAGTGACATACCTCCTTCAGCAAGGACATACCTTCTAATCCTTCCCAAACTGTTCTACCAACTGGGGGGGCAACTAGCCAAACATGTGAGTTGGGGCGGGGGTTGTCTTACCCAGACTACTACATGAACTTTTTGACAACTTCCCTTTGGAATGTTTCTAATGCATTCATTTCATTTCTTTACCTATGCTGTGTGTGTGTGTGTGTGTGTGTGTGTGTGTGTGTGTGTGTGTGTGTGTGTGTGTGTGTGTGTGTGCGTGTGTGTAAGTCATTACCTTAGACACATTCTCTGGATGAACCGCTGTACACAGAGTTTAACAAATAGCTCCTAAAAGGACATTGCCCAATCAGCGAACACTGAGAGCTAGTTTGTAAAGTTCTCCAATGAGATTTCGCTAGAAAGTTTTTGAGTTTATTCGTCTTGTATTATTCCTTAGCAACCTGATGTTTTTCTCAAACAGACGCAACCTTTGACATTGAGCTCATCTAGCTGAGCTACACTGCAGGCTCAGGATGGGTAATAATGAATCCATCGTCTGGTAGAGCTGAGCTGTCACCTCCTTTCCTCGACACACAGTGTCACAGGGATAATGCCAACATATCCACAATGACACAGCTGGGTCTGCTTTACTGGGATGTGGGATATTTTTAAGAACGTCCGTGTCAAGAGGATAATGATTGGCTTCCATCAAGGACAGGTATGCTTCTATATAAAATACGAATGTTATGTTCAAATAAAACACAGGGGAAGGAAAAATGTCTGCGCGAAATCTCTTTCCACCTTTGCGAGTTTCTCCTCGTACCTTCTGGAAAGTCCCCCACAGGACCAACCGTAAGCTTCTCTTCATTAGAACTCAGATTTCAATTTAAATTTTAATTAGAATAGATGAGTAGAATGCTTCCCATTCTCTGTAGTTTCTGTGCGAAGCTAAACTCTGATGAGAAGCATGTCCCATGTTTTCATAAAAAAGATTAAGGTCTTATTCCACGAAGACTTACTGCTAGCCACAAAACCCAGTTTATAGCCATCTGTACTACTTTTCTGTGGGTGAATTGCTTTGGGAAGAAAATGTTGTTCTTTTGTTCAGCCAGGAGAAAACTCAGGCAGAAAACTTGATTTAAACTTTTTACAGCGCTATGGATTTGCTGCTAAACATCATATAGAAACCCACACTTTCTTTTCCCTCAGCATTACAAGTCGTTTATAATTTTGAGTATCATGACAATGTATACAAAGTGGAGTAAATGCCTGGGATCAGACGACGTATAGTATTTCATAACCCAAACTGGTACTGTGTTACCAGAATGATCATTTTATGTCAACGTAATCAGCATCAATCATGGTCAGATAATCAAGGGCCTCAACCTCTGGTACTTCTGGGTTTGTAAGGCAATTGTACTTGATCAGACATTTAATCAACGAATATCTACCAGGCTTCTATTCTGTTCCAGGAAGTCTTGGGAGGGGACAGAGGTGGAGTTCCCAGTGAATGAGACTGACGAGTCTTGATTGCACACAGTTTACATTTTCCCCACTGCTTAGCAGTAAAAGAAGCAAAGGCACTATTATCTGCATTTTCTAGATCGAACGAACCTGGGGTCAAAGAAGCTGTGTGATTAGCCTAGCTATATAGCTGTTAAGTGGCCCAGCCGTGACTCACAAGACTAAGGTATTAGATAGCAGTAAAATTAGTAATAATAATAATAACTAAGAGATGTATTTTTTAAAGATAGCTCTCCCAATACAATCACCACAAGACAAATCTACCTGAAAATCTCCTCACCAAATTCTGAGAGATCATCAAAGAGAAAAGAATATCAAAACAAAGCATAGCCATTCTTTGTCACTCATGCATCGATAACCTTTCACTAGTTTTCCTCTTAACTTGACAAGAGCGTTGTCTTTTTGTTGTTCTTAAGCACTTACATGTGGTGTTGTAACAGTGGAGAAATAAGGACTGAAAAAGCAATGGCTGTGTATTCTTATGATTTGCAGTCAAATATCTTTCTTGTATATGTATATATATGTATATGTATATGTGTGTGTTAAAATATTGAATGCAATTATACTATGATGCTAGTCTACAAAGCACCTGTGTTCCATATAATAAATGCAGGTCTAAATGAGGAATTTACTGATATGCAGCATTTCGTTGTGGGAAGATATTATCACCTATTGAATCCTCTCTATTTAGTAGGTATTTCTACTTGTTTCCATTTTGGCCTCAAAAAAAAAAAAAGGCTAGTATATAGGAATTCACCCCTTCATTTGTGGCCCTAGAATGAACTCATAGTGATGGAATTGCTTGAGTCTAAACATAGACACATTTTATTTTTTTTATTGGATACTTTTATTTACATTTCAAATGTTATTCCCTTTCCCTGTTTCCCATCCATAATCCCCCTATCCCATCCCCCTCCCTCTTCTTCTATAAGGGTGTTCCCCCTCCCCACACACTCAACCCTTCTTTACTCCCCCTACACTGGGGGATCCAGCCTCCATTGGTGCCCAACAAGTCCATCCTCTGCTACATATGCAGTTGGAGCCATGGGTCTGTCCATGTGTAGTCTTTGGGTAGTGGTTTAGTCCCTGGGAGCTCTGGTTAATTGGCATTGTTGTTCTTATGAGGTTGCAAACCCCTTCAGCTCCTTTAATCCTTTCTCTAACTCCTCCAATGGGGACCCTGTTCTCAGTTCAATGTGACTTGTCGCCTCTGTATTTGTCACGATCTGGCTGAGCCTCTCAGGGGACAGCTATATCAGCCTCCTCATAGACACATTTTAAACTCTAAATATCTCAGTTTGCAATTTCCACCATCAAAATAGGAGGGTGCCAATTCTCTGGCTTCTGTCCAAGCTTTGACCACATAATAAGCAAAAGAAAATACTTGAAATCTCAATGTTTCTTGATTAAAATTAGTTTATTAGAAGAAGAAATAAGGGTAGTATGTAACTTCACAAAAATAAAACTTATAAACTAACTCACATCTAAGAGATAAAAAACTAATAGTCTTATTTCTTCATATTATTTTATTTATATTTGATGTTTTCCAGTATAATTGGATTCTCGCAATCTATTTCTTTTGGGGTTCCTTTTTGAAGTACACTTTTTAATTGTAGAGCTTACATATAGGGAGAAAACAATATAAATTATAATTGATACATTTTAAGCACTGCCATTTGATATGACTTAGATCCAAGAATAAAATATTAGAAGTCACTTCTCTTCCTTTTATCTGACCACGAGCCCCCTTGACTTTCTGTCAACAATCTTCACCCCTCAAAAATATTTGTCTTTTCTAATTGTTATTATCACAGTATCATTTTGTCTTGTTCTGAAGCTTATGTATGTAAATAAAATCACATACTAAGTGATCATTTTTAGTGTTGGCTTTTTTTCACTCAACAGATTCATGCACCTTTTTGTACACAGTGAAAGTTTGTTCTTTTTCCTTGCCTTCTTTTGTTACTGCCATGGTTTGTTAAAGAAAAATTATTCAATGTTTATAAAACCATGGTAAGGAAGATCTTATTCAGGTTATAACAATAGGTGTGGGCACAGCTATAAGGGGATTTTACAGTGAGGCAGACTATTAGCCTCATTTTGAATACAGCATAGACAATTGGAGATTTGTAATCAAGTAAGTAGTAAGGATTGTAGCTGGACAGACCCTGCGAGATTCTTGGTACAGACAAACCAGGATGATCAGATCCAAGCTGGAGGATAGTGTGGGATGAGAAGCCTGACTAGATATGCAGGCTGATCAGATATAGAGGAAGAGTCTTCTGAGGTATTTGGCAAGGTTCTTATTAAAACTAGATTCCATAAGGAAGCACATAGTTGAACTGAAGAAGGCGGGAAACATTGAGTCTTGTCAACTGTTATCCTATTTTTAACCCCATTTTTATATACTTCTACCAGTAACTGACATTTGTTTTGTAATAAGTGATGCTTCTATGCAGCCCTTTGCTGTTATTTTGGTACATGTGTGTTTATCTTTGTGTCTAAATGTACACTCCCAGTGGAATTGCTCGATGTGCACATGCTCAGATTCTGGACTCCCACAGAGTCGCTCATGCCTTGCTGTGTTCCATTCACTAAGAGGAAACTCACTTGCTCCAGCTTAACATATGGAGAAGACCATAGTTTCTTTGTTTTCTCTTTTCTATCTGTAGGTATACTATGCATTATATAATCACTGAAAGGTTGATTTCCATTTCCCTGATCACTATGAGATTGGATCACACTTCTTTATGTTAGTTGAATCTTATTCACTCTATTTATGTCTCTCTCTCTCTCTCTCTCTCTCTCTCTCTCTCTCTCTCTCTCTCTTTCTCTCTCCCTCCCCAATACTTACACAAGTTTTAAATGAATTTCAGCACTTTATATTGGTTTATCTTTCAGATGAATATTTTTCTCCTGTTATACATTTACCGTTTACTGTTTATAGAATTTCCTAATTGTCACTGTTTTAGCATCTTAACTAGGTTAGCCCATATTTTTCTGTGAATTTTTTAAAAAGGTGACACGATTCTGCTGAAATTCTTGACATCATTTATTAATTACATTCATCGTAGGTCTTCAGAGATGGCTCAGCAGTAGCAGCTCTTCAGGAAGACCTGATCAGATCCAGTCCCCAGCACTCACATGGTTGCTTGCTAACATTTGTAACTCCAATCAAAGGGTAATGGACCCCTATTGTAACCTCAGCATCAGCAGGCACACATGTGGCACACATATACACATATACATATATGTATACATGTGTGTGTATGTGTATCACACACACACAAAGGAAAAACACTCATACATATAAAACCAAAACCAAGTACATCTTTACATTTGTTTTTATTTATTAAGCAGCTTCATCTTAAAATCTGTGGTCTCCTAGACCCAGTGAGATTGCTTTTCTGTTGGCATTGTCTCTGATTTTTATCACTTGGTATTGGCTTTTGGAATTGCTGGTAAATATTTGTTGAATGCCAGGAAATGTATAAGAAAAATCACAGGGCTCTGATTATTATCCTGCAGAGGAAATGTGTGTTTCTTCTGCACTATACAGTAGAAATTAAATATTTTGCTTAATCACTGGGGATGATTTCAAATCATGTATCAGACTTGGTGAAGCTCAACCTATTTCTAACTATTGTTATCCTAGAGGACAGTTCTCAGAGGCTCCAGAGAGAGCCAAGGCTTCCATAAAAACTTTCCTCTTCATCCTGAGTCACAATTCTTGCAGAAGACTCCGGCTCTATTAGGAGCACATCAACCAGCAGTTCCCAGCAGCATCCACTCTACTGAGCTCAATATCCTCGCCCACAAGTCTGGCAGAAGAATTCCGCTTCACTGGTTTACTGGTATATCAGTACCAGGAACCCCATAGGCAGTGCCAGTTCCCAGAACCCCAGAACCCCAGAACCCTAGTTACAACAGGAGCACTCAAAACTCCTGAGATCATGCAGGTTGCCAAAACCCCAGTGGAGACACACTACTGGACCTGAAGAATCTCTAGTCAACAAACCACAGGTCATTCAAGCCAGAAGACTAAAAAGGAAACAGAAAGTAAGGGAAAATATCCAAAAACATTTATGCAGTAAAGATAAATTCAGAAATGGATACCTAAAGTTATAATAATCACAAATCTATATGACCATAGGCTAGCATAGGAACATAATCAACAATTCCCAGGACAATATGATCCCACCAGAGCCCAGGTATCCTACTACAGCAAGCTCTAGAAATACCAACATAGCTGAACCACAAGACAATGACCTTAAATTCAATCTTATGAAGATGATAGAGGTCCTTAAAGAGGACATGAATAAATCCCTTATAGAAATCCAGAAAAACACAAACAGGTGAAAGAAATTAATAACTGTATATGACTTGAAAATGGAAACAGAAGCAACAAAGAAAACCCAAATGGGGAAAATCCTGGAGATAAAAAATCTAGGTAAGAGAACAGGAACTACACATAGGCATCATCCATAGAGTACAAGAGATGGAATAGAGAATTTCAGGCATAGGAGATACACTAGAAGGAATGGACACATTGGTCAAAAAAAATAACAAATCTAAAAATTTCCTCACATAAACTATGTAGGAAATCTGGGACACTATGGAAAGACTAAACCTAAGAATAATAGAAGGATATTCCCAGCTCAAAGTCCCAGATAGCATTCTTAATAAAATCATAAAGGAAAATTTTCTTAACCTAAAGAAGGAGATGCCTATAAAAGTACAAGATACATATAGAACACCAAATAGACTGGACTAGAAAAGAAAGTTCACCTGCCACATAATATTCAAAACACTAAATATATACAATAAAGAAAGAATATTAAAAGTCACAAGGGGAAAGGGCCAAGTAAAATATAAAGGCAGACCTATTAGAATCATACCCATCTTCTCAGTGGAGACGCTAAAATCCAGAAGGGCCTAGACAGATGTGCTGAAGACTCTAAGAGACCACAGATGCCAACCCAGACTAGTATAATTAGCAACTCTTTCAACCACCATAGATGGAGAAAAAATATATTCCATGATAAAATAAATTTAAACAGTATCTGTCCACAAAGCCAGTCCTAGAAGAAAAACTTCAACCCAAGCAAGTTAACTACATCTAAGAAAATATAGGAAAAAAAGTACTATCACACAAGCAAAACCAAAAGAAAGGAATCTCTCTCTGTCCTCTGTCTCTCTGTCTCTGTCTCTGTCTGTCTCTCTCTCTCTGTCTCTCTCTGTCTCTCTCTGTCTCTCTCTCTCTCTCTCTCTCTCTCACACACACACACACACACACACAAACACACTACCACCACCACCACCACCACCACCAACAACAACAACAACAACCACAACAAAATGGTAGGAATTAACAATCATTTGTCACCCCACCTCCACTCTGGCCAGATCAGCATGCCTGTCACCCCCCACACACACCCTCAAGCCTGTCTTTCTCCCATGAGGTCTGCCATAACCAGGGACACAGGTAGCTGTCTTCAGTCAGAGACAACAAGGCCAGTTAACACCAGAGATAACCTCATGGTGAAAGGCAATCACAAGAATATAAACAAGAATGTAATTGGGCACAACCAGAACCCAGTTCTACTGCAGCAAGCCCCTGGATACCCTAACACACTGGAAAAGCAAGATTCTGACCTAAAGTCTTATTTCATGAAGACGATAGTGGCCTTGAAGGGGATATAAATAACTCCCTTAAAGAAATACAGGAAAACACAGGCAAGCATGTAAAGGAATTGAACAAAATGGTCCAAGACCTAAAAATGGAAATAGAACAATAAAGAAATTACAAATGAAGGGAACACTAGGGATGAAAAACCTAGGAAAGAGATCAAGAGCTACAACAGTAAGCATGACCAATAGAATACAAGATAGAAGAGAGACTCTGGGGTGTAAAAAATACCATTGAAGATATTAACACACTGGTCAAAGAAAATACAAAATGTATAAAGCTCCTAAACCAAAACATCCAGGAAATTTGGAACACAATGGAAAAACCAAACCTAAGAATAACAGGAATAGAAGAGGGTGAAGAGTCCCAGTTCAAAGGGCCAGAAAACACCTTCAACAAAATCATAGAAGAAAACTTCCCTAATCTGAAGAAAGAGATGACCATACAAGAAGCCTACAGAACACCAAATAGATAGAAGTGGAAAAGAAAATCTTTCTGTCACATAATAATCAAAACACTAAATACACAGAACTTAGAAAGAATATTAAACATAGTATGGGAAAGGCCAAGGTGCATATAAAAGAGACTTATTAGAATTATACAGGACTCCTCAACAGGGATACTAAAAGTCATAAGATCTGGATAGTTGCCATGCATACCAAGAGAATACAAATGGCAGTCGAGGCTACTGTAGCCAGCAAAACTCTCAATCACCATAGATGGAAAAACCAAGATATTGCATGATAAAAGCTAATTTAAATAGTATCTTTCTACTAATCTACCTCCTACAGAGGATACTAGAAGAAAATCTCCAACACAAGTAGAGTATCAACACCAAAGAAAAAACAAGAGTTTAATGAGCTCACAACAAACCCAAAAGAAGAGAATCACACACACACACACACACACACACACACACACACACACACACACACACACTACCACCACCACCACATAATACCTCTTCCAACAGTAAAATAACAGGAACTAACAATCTTTTGTCTTTAATATCTCTTAACATCAATGGACTCTATTCCCTAATTAAAAAAGAAAAAAAAAAAAAAAAGCACAGGCTAACACACTGGCTACGTAAACAGGATCCAGCATTTGCCGCATACAAGAGACACACCTCAGGAACAAAGACAGACACTACCTCAAAGTAAAAGGTTTGAAAAATTTTTTTTCTAAGCAATGTGTCCCAAGAAACAAACTGGAGTAGCCATCCTAATAGCCAATAAAATAACTTCCAACCAAAAGTTATCAAAACAGATGGGTAAGGACACTGTACTCATCAAAGGAAAAATCCATCAAGATGAAGTCTCAATTCTGAACCTTTATGGCCCAAATGCAAAGGTACCCACATTCATAAAAGAAACTTTACTAAAGCTCAAGGCACACACTGAAACTCAGGATAGTGATAGGCTTCAATACCCCATGCTCCCCAATGGACAGATCATTGAAACAGAAACTAAACAGAGATGTGAAATTAACAGAAGTTATAAACCAAATGGATTTAAGAGATATCTACAGAACACTTCACCCCTCCCAAAAAAGGATATAGCCTGTTCTCAGCTCTTCATGGAATTTTCTCTCAAATTATTCATATAATTGGACACAAAGCAAGCCTCAGCATACACAAGAAGATTGAAACAATCCCACATTCTACCAGATTACCAGAATTCTTCTTCAAAGAAGACCTAATACCAATGCTCCTCAAATTACGTCACAAAATTAAAACAGAAGGAACACTATCTAATTCATTTTATTGAAGCCAAAGTTACTTTGATACCTAAACTACATAAAGACTCAACAAAGAAAGACTGCTTCAGACCAATTTCCCTTATGAATATCAATACAAAAATACTTAATAAAATTCTCAAAAATGAATTCAGGAATACATCAAAACCATCATTCATCATGACTAACTAGGCTTCATTCCAGAGATGCAGAGATGATTTGTTCAATATACAAAAATCTATCAATGTAATCCACTATATAAGCAAACTCAAAGAAAAAAATCACATGATCATCTCATTCAACTCTTAAAAAGGCCTTTGACAAAATATAACACCCCTTCATTTTAAAAGTCTTGGACAAATCAGGAATTCATAGCACATACTGAAACATAAAGCAATATACAGCAAACCAATAGCCAACATCAAATTAAATGGAGAGAAATTTGAAACAATTCCACTAAAATCAGGGACAATATAAAAATGTCCACTCTCTCCCTATCTATTCAATATAGTACTTGAATTTCTAGTCAGAGCAATTAGACAGCAAAAGGAGATCAAATTGATACGAATTGGAAAGGAAGAAGTCAAGGTATCACTATTTGCAGATGATATGATATTATACATAAACAACCACCAAAATTTTTCCAGAGAATTCCTACAGCTGATAAACAGCTTCAAGTGGCTGGATATAAAATTAACTCAAACAAATCAGTAGTCTTCCTTTATACAAATGATAAATGGGCTGAGAAAGAAATTAGGGAAATAAATTCCTTCACAACAGCCACAAATAATATACAATATCTTGGTGTGATTCTAACCAAGCAAGTGAAAGATCTGTATGACAAGAACTTCAAGTCCCTAAAGAAAGAAATCAAAGAAGACCTCAGAGGATGGAAAGATCTCCCATGCTCATGGATCAGTAGGATTAATGTAGTGAAAATGGCCATCTTACCAAAAGCAATCTACAGAGTCAATGCAATCCCCCATCAAAATTCTAGCATAATTCTTCACAGACATTGAAAGATCAATTCTCAACTTCATATAGAAAAACAAAAAATATGGGATAGCCAAAACAATTCTCAACAATAAAAGAATTTCTGGAGGAATCACCATCCCTGACTTCAAGATGTACTATAGAGCAATAATGTTAAAAAACAAAACAAAAAACAAATAAACAAACAAAAAACCCACATAGTATTAGTGCAGAGACAGACAGTTTGATCGATGGAATGGAATTGGAGGCCCAGAAACAAACCCACACACCTATGGACACTTGATCTTTGACAAAGAGCCCCAAAACATACCTTGGAATGAAAGAAAGCATATTCAACAAAGAGAGCTAACAGGCTGTCTACTTGTAGAAGAATGCAAATTGATCCATATATATCACCTTGTATGAAGCTCAAGTCCAAGTGGATCAAAGGCAACATAAAACTAGATACACTGAATCTATTAGAAGAGAAATTGGGAAATAGCATTGAATGCATTTACACAGAGTAAAATCTGCACAAATCATCAGTGGTTCAGGCTTTAAGATCAAAAATTGACAAATGGGACCTCATGAAACTGCAAAGTGTCTGTAAGGCAAAGGCACTGTCAATAGGACAAAGCAGCAACCTCCAAATTCAGAAAAGATCTTCACTAACCCTGTATCTAAGAGAGGGCTAAAATCTAATATACATAAAGAACTCAGGAAATTTTACTCCGAAAAGCCAAATAATCCAATTAAAAAGTGGGATACAGAGGTAAACAGAGAATCTTGAATGGCCAAGTAACACTAAAAGATATGTTCTACATCCTTAGTCATCAGGGAAATACAAATCAAAATGACCTTAAGATTCCACCTTACACCAATCAGAATGCCAAAGATCAAATCCTCAAGTGACAGCCCATGCTGGTGAGGACTTGGAGATAGAGCGCCATGCCTCCATCGCTGGTAGAATCACAAACTGGTACAACCACTCTGGAAATCAATCTGGCAGTTCCTCAGAAAATTGGAAATAATATGCCTGAAGAACCAGCTACAGTGCTCCCGATCATATACCCAAAAGTTACTCCACTATACTACAAGGATCCATGCTCCACTATGTGCATAGCAGCCTTATTTATAATAGCCAGAAGCTGGAAATAACCCAGATATCCCTCAACCAAAGAATGGATACAGAAAATGTGGTTCATTTACATAATGCAATACTATTCAGCTATTAAAAATGAGGAAATCATGAATTTGGCAGGTGAATTGATGCAACTAGAAAAATATCATCCTGAGTGAGGTAACCCAGACCCAAGTAGACATGCATGGAATATGTATTCACTTATAAGTAGATATTAGCCAAAAAAGTACAGAGTAGTCATGACACAATCCATAGACTATATGAAATTTAACAAGAAGGAAGGCCAAAGTGAGGATGCTTCAATCTCACTTAGAAAGGGGAACAAAATAATCATGGGAGGCAGAAGAAGGAGGGAGGGCAAGGGGGAGAGAGGAACAGGATCAGGTATGGGGGAAGACAGGAGAGAATTCCAGAGGAGTCAGTAGAATGGATGGAAATATGCAATAGTATGGGGTTGGGTGTGGGAGAAACCCTCTAGAAAGTCCCAGACAACTGGAATGTGAGAGGCTCCCAGGACTCAGTGGGGATGACCTTAGCTGAAATGCCCAACAATGGAGAGACGAAACCTGAAGAGACCACCTCCAGACAGGGTCCCCAATGTAGGAATGGAGTCATCAACCTACCTTCAATAGTATTGACCCAGAATTCTTTTGGATTAACAGAAATATAGGGATAAAAATGGAGCAGTGGTTGAAGGAAAGGCTATCAAGTGACTGACCCAATTTACGATTTAACCCATGGATGGCACTAAAGCTTGACACTGTTACTAATGCCCTATTATGCTTTCAGACAAAGTGTAGCATGGCTGTCCTCTGAGAAATTCTACCAGAGAAATTCTACTGAGACAGATGCCAATACTTACAGATAATCATTGGATTGTCAAGGACCCCTATGGAAGAGTTAGGGGAAGGACTGAAGGACCTGAAGGGGTTGGCAATCCTATAAGAAGACCAACAGTATACCTGACCCCAACCAAAGAGCTTACATGAACTGGTCTGTGGCCCCTGGCACATATGCAGCAGAGGACTGCCTCGTCTGGCCTCAGTGGGAGTGGATGCACCTACTTCTCTAGGGACTTGATGCCCCAGGAAAGTGGGATGCAGGGAGGGGGTAAGCTGAGGGTGAGTGGTTGGGTGAGGGAGGTGGGCAGGTGGTAATTGGGGTGCAGAGCACCCTCTCAGAGGGAAAGAGGAGAGGGGATGGAGTGTAGAACCCTTCCTGGGGGAACTGGGAATGGTAGCAATGTTTGGAATGTGAATAAATGAAACAATAGAAAAAATCATTGGTCATTAATATCTCTCACTATCAATGGACTCAATTCCCTAATAAAAAGACACAGGCAACAGAATGGATGTAAAATCAGGATCTACAGATATCTACAAGACATTTCATCCAAACACAAAAGAATATGCCTTTTTTCAGCACCTCATGGAACTTTCTACAAAACTGATCATACATCCAGTCACAGAGCAAGTCTAAACAGATAAGAGAAAATTGAAATAACTCCCCATATTATATCAGACCACCATGCTGGACTTCCACAACAACAGAAACAACAGAAAGTCTACAAACTCATGGAAACTAAACAACTCTCTACTCAATTATCACTGAGTCAAGAAAGAAATATATAAAAGACATTTTAGAATCAATGAAAATGAGGGCACAGCACACCCAAACTTATGGTTCACAATGAAAGCAGTGCTAAGAAGGTAAGTTCATAGCACTAAGTGCCTCCATAAAGAAATTAGGGAAATCTCATACTATCGACTTAAGAGCACACACAAAGAAGCAAGTACACCCAAGAGGAGTAAATGGCAGGAAATAATCAAACTTGGGTCTGAAATCAATAAAACACAAACAAAGAGAACAATACAAAGAATCAATGAAGCACAGAGTTGGTTCTGTGACAAATCAACAAGACAGACAGAGCATTATCCAAACTAACCAGAAGGCAGAGAGAATGTGCAAACTAACCAAACAGAAAGGAGTGCGTAACATCAGACACCAAAGAATCATTAGGTCTTACTTCAAAAATCTCTACACCACAAAATTAGAAAATACAAAAAAAAGACAAATTTCTTAATAGATATCACTTATCAAAATTAAATCATGATCAGATAAAGAATTTAAATAGACCCATAACCCCTGATGAAATAGAGGTAGTCATTAAAAGTCTCCAAACAATGCCTCCCCACCCCAGTTTCCCTTTCCTAGTTTCCTGTCCATAGCTCCCTATCCCATCCCCATCCCCTTCCATAAGGGTGCTCCCTCTCCCCAAACACTCCTATCCTGACTCCCCGCCCTGACATTCCCCTTCACTGGGGTGTCCAGCTTGCGTAGGACCAAGGGTTTCTCTTCCCATTGGTGCCTAAAAAGGCCATCCTCTGCTACATATGCAGCTAGAGACGCGGGTCTGTCCTTGTGTACTCTTTGGATAGTGATTTAGTCCCTGGGAGCTCTGAGGGGTTGGCATTATTCTTATGAGGATGCAAGCCCCTTCAGCTCTTTCAATCCTTTCTCTAATTCTCCAACAGGGACCCTATCCAATGGTTTACAGCTAATATTCGCCTCCAAGTTTGTCACATTCTGGCTGGGCCTCTCAGGAGATAGCCATATCAGGCTCCTGTCAGCATGCCCTACTTGGCTTCATCAGTATTGTCTAGTTTTGGTGGTTGTATATATAAGGGCTGGATCCCCAGGTGGGTCAGGCTCTGAATGGTCATTCCTTCAGTCTCTGCTCCAAACTGTCTCCATATCCCCTCTTATGAATATTTTTGTTCCCCTCTTTAAGAAGGACTGAAGCATCCATACCTTTGTTATCCTTCTTGAGCTTCATGTGATCTGTAGATTATACCTTTGGTAATTCGAGCTTTTGAGCTAATATCCACTTACCACTAAGTTCATACCATGGGTGTTATTTTTGTGATTGGGTTACCTCACTCAGAATGATATTTTCTAGTTCCATCCATTCGCCTATGAATTTCATGAGGTCATTGCTTTTGAAAGCTGAGTAGTACTCTGATGTGTAGATGTACCACATTTTCTGTATCCATTCCTCTGTTGAAGGACATCTGGGTTCTTTCCAACTTCTGGCTATTATAAATAAGGCTGCTATGAACATAGTGGAGCATGTGTCTTTGTTGTATGTTGGAGCATCATTTGGGTATATGCCCAGGAGAGATATAGCTGGGTCCTCAGGAAGTGCAATGTTCAATTTTCTGGAGAACCTCAAGACTGATTTCCAGAGTGGTTGTACCAGTTTGCAATCCCAACAATGGAGGAGTGTTCCTCTTTCTCCACAACCTTGCCAGCATCTGTTGTCACCTGAGTTTTTGATCTTAGCCATTCTGATTGGTCTGAGGTGGAATCTCAGGGTTGTTTTGATTTGCATTTCCCTGATGACTAAGGATGTTGAGCATTTCTTTAGGTACTTCTCAGTTATTCCATGTCCCTCAGTTGAGAATTCCTTGTTTAGCTCTATACCCCATTTTAATAGGGTTATTTAGCTTTCTGGAGTCTAACTTCTTGAGTTCTCTGTATATTTTGGATATTAGCCCTCTATCAGATGAAGGATTGGTAAAGATCTTTTCCCAATCTGTTGGTTGCCCTTTTGTCCTAATGACAGTGTCCTTGCCTCACAGAAGCTTTGCAGTTTTATGAGGTCCCATTTGTCGATTCTTGATCTTAGAGCATAAGCCATTGGTGTTCTGTTCAGGAAAATTTCCCCAGCCATGTGATTGAGTCTCTTCCCCACTTTTTCTTCTATTAGTTTGAGTGTATCTGGTTTGATGTGGAGGTCCTTGATCCACTTGGACTTAAGCTTTGTACAGGGCAATAAAAATGGATGGATTTGCATTCTTCTACATGCTGACATCCAGTTGAACCAGCACCATTTGTTTAAAATGATGGTTTTTTTCCACTGGATGGTTTTAACTCCTTTGTCAAAGATCAAGTGACCATAGGTTTGTGGGTTCATTTCTGGGTCTTCAATTCTATTACATTGATCTACCTGCCTTGTCTCTGTACCAATACCATGCAGTTTTTATCACTATTGCTCTGTAAGGCTGCTTGAGGTCAGGGATGGTGATTCCCTTTTATTGTTGAGGATAGTTTTTGCTATCCTGGTGTTTTCTTATTCCAAAGGAAATTGCAAATTGTTCTATCTAACTCTATGAAGAGTTGAGTTGGAATTTTGATGGGTATTGCGTTGAATCTGTAGATTGATTTTGACAAAATGTCCATTTTTACTATATTAATCCTGCCAATCCATGAGCATGGCAGGTCTTCCCATCTTCTGAGATCTTCTTCAATTTCTTTTTTCAGAGACTTGAAGTTCTTGTCATACAGATCTCTTACTTGCTTGGTTAGAGTCACACCAAGGAATTTTATGTTATTTGAGACTATCGTGAAAGCGTCATTTTCCTAATTTCTTTCTCAGCCTGTTTCTCGTTTGAGTAGAGGAAGGCTACTGATTTGTTTGAGTTAATTATATACCCAGCCACTTTGCTGAAGTTGTTTATCAGGCTTAAAAGTTCTCTGGTGAACTTTTGGGGTTACTTAATTATACTATCACGTCATATGTAAATTGTGATATTTTGACTTCTTCCTTTCCAATTTGTATCCCTTTGACCTCCTTTTGTTTTTTGATTGCTCTCGCTAGGACTTCAAGTACTATATTGAATAAGTAGGAAGAGAGTGGGCAGCCATGTTTAGTCTCTGATTTTAGTGGGATTGCTTTAAGATTCTCTCCGTTTAGTTTGATGTTGGCTACTGGTTTGGTGTATATTGCTTTTACTATGTTTAGGTATGGACCTTGAATTCCTGATCTTTCCAGGACTTTTAACGTGAAGGGATGTTGAATTTTGTCAAGTGCTTTCTCAGCATCTAATGAGATGATCATGTGATTTTTTTTTTTTGCTTTAAGTTAATTTACATAGTGGATTACTTTGATGGATTTCTGTTCATTGAACTATCTCTGCATCCCTGGGATAAAGCCTACTTGATCATGATAGATGATGGTTTTGATGTGTTCTTGGATTTGGTTTGCGAGCATTTTATTGAGTATTTTTACATTGATATTCATAAGGAAAATTGGTCCAAATTTCTATTTCTTTGTTGGGTCTTTGTGTGGCTTAGGCACTAGCGTGATTGTGACTTCATATAAAAAATTTGGTAGTGCTCCATTTGTTTCTATTTTGTGGGACAGTTTTGACAGTATTGGTATGAGGTCTTCTATGAAGGTCTGATAGAATTCTGCACTAAACCCTTCTGGTCTTAGTTTTCATTAGGAGTTATGGGACTGTTTAGATGGTTTATCTGTTTCTGATTTAGCTTTGGTACCTGGTATCAGTCTAGAATAGTGTCCATTTCATCCAGACTTTTTAGTTTTGTTGAATATAGCTTTTGTAATAGGATCTGATGATTTTTTTTTGCATTTCCTCAGTTTCTGTTGTTATGTCTCTCGATTCATTTTTGATTTTGTTATTTTGGATATTCTCTCTGTGTACCCTATGGTTAGTCTGGCTAAGGTTTTATCTATCTTGTTTATTGTCTCAAAGAACAAGCTCCTGATTTTGTTGATTCTTTGTATAATCCTTTTTGTTTTTACTTGGGTTGGTTTCAGTCCTGAGTTTGATTATTTTCCTGCCTTCTACTCCACTTGGGTATATTTGCTCCTTTTTCTTCTAGAGCTTTTAGGTATACTTTCAAGCTGCTAATGTATGCTCTCTCCTGTTTCTTTGGAGGCACTCAGAGCCATGAATTTTCCTCTTAGCACTGCTTTCATTGTATCCCATAAATTTGGGTATGCTGTGCCTTCATTTTCATGAAATTCTAAAAAGTCTTTATTTTCTTTATTTCTTCCTTGACCAAGTTATCAGTTAGTGGAATGTTCTTTGGCTCCCATGTATATGTGTTCTTTCTGTTGTTTTTTGTTGTTACTGAAGACCAGTCATGATGATCATGGTGATCTGATAGGATGCATGGGATTATTTCAATCTTCTTGTATCTGTTGAGGCCTGTTTTGTGACCAGTTACATAGACAATTTTGGAGAAGGCACTGTGAGGTGCTGAGAAGAAGGTATATTCTTTTGTTTTAGGATGCACTGTTCTATAGATATCTGTTAAATTCATGTGTTTCATAACTTTTGTTTGTTTCTTTTTCTTTGCTTGGTTTATGTTTCCATGATCTGTCCATTGTGAGAGTGGAGGTGTTGAAATCTCTCACTATTATTGTGCGAGGTGAAATGTGTGCTTTGAGCTTTAGTAAAGTTTCTTTTTTGAGTGCAGGTGCCCTTGCATTTGGAGCAGAGATATTCAGGATTGAGAGTTCATCTTGGTTGATTTTTTCCTTTGATGAACATGAAGTGCCTTTCCTTATCTTTTTTGATAACTTTTGGTTGAATGTCAATTTTATTCAATATTAGAATGGCTACTCCTTACTACCATTTGCTCGGAAAATTGTTTTTCAGCCTTTTACTCTGAGGTAGTGTCTGTCTTTGTTACTGAGGCGCATATCCTGAACGCAGCAAAATTCAGGGTCCTCTTTACATATCCAGTGTGTTAGCCTATGTCTTTTTATTGAGGAATTGAGTCTATTGATGTTAAGAGATATTAAGGAATAGTGATTGTTGCTTCCTGTTATTTTTGTTGTTAGGGGTGTAATTATGTTTGTGTGTCTCTCTTCTTTGGTTGTGTTGCTAGGACATTACTTTCTCGCTTTTTCTAGGGTGTAGCTTCCCTCCTTGTGTTGGAGTTTTCCATCTATTATCCTTTGTAGGGCTGGATATGTAGAAAGATATTATGTAAATTTGGTTTTGTCATAGAAATCTTGGTTTCTCCATCAATGTTTACTGAGAGTTTTGCTGGATATAGTAGCCTGGGCTGGCATTTGTATTCTCTTATATGACATCTACCCTGGATCTTCCAGTTTTCATAGTCTCTGGTGAGAAGTCTGGTGTAATTCTGACAGATATGCCTTTATATGTTACTTGACCATTTTCCTTTACTGCTTTTAATATTTTTTCTTTGATTTGTGCATTTGGTGTTTTGACTCTTATATGATGGAAGGAATTTCTTTTCTGGTGCAATTTATTTGGAGTTCTGTAGGCTTCTTGTATGTTTATGGGCATCTTTTTCTTTAGGTTAGGGAAGTTTTCTTCTAGAATTTTGTTGAAAATATCTTCTGGCCCATTAAGTTGGGAATCTTTGCTGTCTTCTATATCTATTATCCTTAGATTTATCTTCTCATTGTGTCCTGGATTTCCTGGACGTTTTGGGATAAGATCTTTGTGCATTTTACATTATCTTTGATGGTTGTGCCAATGTTTTCTATGGTATCTTCTGTCCCTGAGAATGTCTCTTCTATCACTTGTATTCTGTTGGTGATGCTTGCATCTATGACTCCTGATCTCTTTCCTAGGTTTTCTATCTCCAGGGTTGTCTCCCTTTGTGATTTCTTTATTGTTTCTATTGCCATTTTTAAATCCCAGATGGTTTTGTTCAATTCTTTCACCTGCTTGGTTGTGTCCTCCTGTAATTCTTTAAGGGATATTTTTGCTTCCTCTTTAAGGACTTCTACTTGTTTACCTGTGTTGTCCTGTATTTCTTTTTCTTTTTTCTTTTCTTTTTTTTTTTCTCGGAGCTGGGGACTGAACCCAGGGCCTTGAGCTTGCTAGGCAAGCGCTCTACCACTGAGCTAAATCCCCAACCCCTGTCCTGTATTTCTTTAAGGGAGTTGTTTATGTCCTTCTTAAAGTGCTCTATCATCATCATGAGTTGTGATTTTAAATCCAAATCTTCTTTTCTGGTGTGTTTGGATATCTAGTACTTGCTTTGGTGGGAGAGCTGGGCTCTGATGATGGCAAGTAGTCTTGGTTTCTGTTGCTTAGGTTCCTGTTCTTGCCTCTTGCCATCAAGTTGTCTCTGGTGTTAGCGTATCTTACTGTCTCTGACAGTGGCCTGACCCTCCTGTAAGCCTATGTCTCAGCACTCCTGTTGACCTCTTTACTTTCAGCCAAATCTAGGAACAGAGAGCTATTCCTGAGTTTGTGTGTCCTGAAGCCTCTAGGCGGGTCTCCTGGAGCATAAGAGTTTGTCTTACCTCTGCTCTCAGGTGTGTCAGTGCTGTAGGCCACTGGCTTTCAGCTCTGGGCTCAGGCAGAAACCAGAAGGGTCCTGCTCCTGACTGCTCCTAGGTTCCTGTATCCAGAGGGCACTAGGCAGGTTCCTCTTGTGCTAGGAATATGAGCAGAAACAGTGGTCTCCCCTGAGCTCTCAGGATTGTCTACACTTCTGCAAGTCCAGCTCATTCTCCTGCAGGGTTTAGGTACAGAGGGCTGTGGGAGCAGTTCAGCTCTGGACGCAGGCAGAAACTGGAAGTGTCTTGTCCCAGACTGCTCCTGTCTTTGTGTGTCCTGAGGCCACCAGGAGGATGGCTTGGAGCAAAAGAGTTGTTTTTACTTCTGCTTTCAGGTGTGTCAGTGCTCCAAGCTACTGGCTTTCAGCTCTGGGCTCAGGCAGAAACCAGAAGGGTCCTGCTCCTGACTGCTCCTAGGTTTCTGTATCCAGAGGGCACTAGGCAGGTTCCTCTTGTGCCAGGAATATGAGCTGAAGTAGTGGTCTCCCCTGTACTCTCAGGATTGTTTGTACTTCTGCGAGTCCAGCTCATTCTTCCGTGGGATTTGGGTACAGAGAGCTATAGGACCAGTTAAGTTCTGGGAGGAGGCAGAAACCGGACCCTCACAAACTTTAATAAAAACATATTCAATAAAACACTCAGAAACTAAATCCAAGAACACATTAAAAAGATCATCCATCATGATCAAGTAGGTTTTCTTCCAGAGATCCATTGATGATTTAGCGTTTGAAAATCTATTAATGTAATCTGCCATATAAATTGAAAAAAAGTCCACATGATCATCTCAGTATATACTGAAAAGCCTTTGATAAAATCCAACACCCCATCATGGTAAAAGTCTTGGAGAGATCAGGGATAAAAGGTACATAACTAAACACAATAAAGAAATATATAGCAAACCCATAGTCAATATCAAATTAAATGGAGAGAATCTTGAAGCCATTCCACTACAGTTGGGGACAAGGCAAAGCTGTCTACTCTCTCCATATCTCTTCAGTATAGTGCTAGAAGTTTTTGCTAGAATAATAAGACAACTAAATGAGATCAAGGAAATACTGATTGGAAAGGAAGAATTCAAAGTATTGCTGTGTGCAGATGACATGATAGCATATATAAGTGACTCCCAAAATTCTGCTAGAGAATTCCTACAGCTGATAAACACCTTCAGGAAGATTAACTAAAAAAATGTTAGCTCTCCTATATATAAACAATAAATGAGATGAGAAAGAAATTAAGGAAACAATACGCTTCACATTCGCCACAAATAATATAAACCATCTTGGGTTAACTCTATTCAAGCAAGTGAAAAAAATGAGTGGCAAGAATTTTAGATCTTTGAAAAAAAAAGAGATTGGAGAATATACCACAAGTTGGAAGATTTCTCATACTCATGCATCAGTAGGATTAATATAATGAAAATGGCCTTCCTACCAAAAGTAATCTACAAATTCAATGCAATCCCCAACAAAATTCCAGCACAATTCTTTACAGATCTTGCCTTGAAAGAACAATACTCAACTTCAAATGTAAAAACAAAAACCCTAGGATAGGTAAAAAAAAATCCTGCACAATAAAAGAATATTTATACAATGGACTAATATTCCACTGCTAAGAAAAAAAAATCACGAAATTTGCAGGCAAATGGATGAAGCTAGTAAAAAAAAATACATCCTGAATAAGTAATTTGCCCCTAGAAAGACATGTATGGTATGTACTCATTTAAGTGGATATTAGCTGTAAAATAAAAGATAATCACACTACAATCTACAGATTCAGAGAAGCTAAGGAACATGGAAGGATCAAGAAGGGACGCATGAATCTTCCTGGGAAGGGGAAATAGAATAGACACCACAAGAGAAGGGGCTAGGGGAAGACTGGAACAGGAAGGATGAAATGGGGGCTAGAGATAGGGAGTACTGGGAGAGACAACTGCGATTGGGGGCATCTCCAAGATGAACTAGAAACTTAGAACTATTGAAACTCTAAAAAAATCTATGAGGGTGACCCTAGCTAAGAACCCTAGCAACCAGAAATACAGAGCCTGAACTATCTCTTGTAACCAGACAAGAATTCCAGTGGAAGGATTGGGACACTAATCTGCCCAAGTAACCAATGACCTACAATTTGTCCTGCTTACAAGAAGTGCTAGGCAAAAGTGGCACAGAAATTGTGGGAGCGATCAGCCAATGACTGGTTCAGCTTGAGACCCATGCCACAAGGCAGAGCCTATCCCTGACACTGCATGGAGGGTCAGGACCCAGAAGCGGGATAGCCTAGAGACCTGGGATAGAACTAAACACAACCAGAAAAAAAAATTAATGAGGTGGGTATAGTGATATTCTGCTATACTCATCAATTGGCACCTAGGCCAATGGTCATCAGAGAGTCTTCCTCCTATAACTGATAGCAACGGATACAGAGACCCACAGCCAAACATTAGACAGAGCTTGGGAATCCTGTGGAAGAGGGGAGGAAGGATTATGGGAGCCAGAGGGGACAAGGACACCACAAGAAAGCCCATATAATTAACTAACCTGGGTTCTCATATGGGCTCACAGAGACTGAACTGCCAACTGAAAGTCTGTGTGGAACCAACCTAAGCCCTCTGCACATATATTCCAGTTGTGTAGCTTGGTCCTTTTGAGGGATTCATAACAGTTGGAAGGAGGGATGTCTCTTTTGTCAACTTTTGGGATCCTTTTCCTCATGCTGGGTTGCCTTCTCCAGCTTTATATAAGGGGAAGTGCCTAGTTTTACTGCAGCTTGATACACCAGGGTTGATATCCTCGGGAGGCCTGCACTTTTCTGAGGAGAAAGGGAGAAGGAGATTGTGTGTGTGTGTGTGTGTGTGTGTGTGTGTGTGTGTGTGTGTGTGTGTGTGTGTTGTGTGTTGGGGTGAGGAGTTACGGAGGGGAGATGGGGGAGGAAACAGGACCATCGGAGTAAGGGGAAACTTCAGTCTGGATATAATACTAATAATTTTTTTACTTAAAAACTCTTCTTTACGGACACTAAACTTCAACACTTAATATTTTCAGTTTCCTGTAACTTCTTAAAAATACAAAAGTTCTGTTTCAGATTTTACCCTCTCAGACTCTACATTTTGGGATCTCATTCAGGACTCCCCCCTATCCCTTTGCCCTTGTGAATTCCATGAAAGAATTCAGATAAAAACAGAATTTATTAATGAGTAAAGGGAAACACTCTCATGTGGTAAAAGTGGACGATGGGCAGAGACCACTGTCACCCTACATTTTTTAACGATATCTATACCATTTTATTTTAGATTTATTTTTGTTTTGTGTATATGGACATTTTGCCTGCATGTATGCATGTGCAAGACACATGTGCTTGGGGCCAGCAAAAGACAGAAGGCAGCATCAGATCCCCTGGAACTGGAGTTACTTGCAGTTGTGAGCCACCACGTAGATTCTGGAAATCAAATCTATTCCTCCACAGAAACACGGAATGTTCTTAACTACTTTGTAATCTCTCCAGCTTCACTTTCTACTACTATCCCAAGCCTCTTAAGCAGACAGCCTTCTTATGTGGTTTTCTTATCCAAATGATTGACAGGCCCATTTGTAGTAACTCTTAAGACAGAGAGAACAATTGTATGTATTTGTTCTTTACTAAAAAACCCACCAACTGGATGATAATCTTGTGACCCTTATTATATATATTAAAGATTAGAATGGCATAGCTTCATCCAGGGCCAGATTGCATCCTTTGACCAGTAATCAAAGTCAAATGGTATTGGCTTCCAGTTTTATAAACTGATGATTAAGAAGGCAGGGTCGATATTTAATTGTTCTTCAAGACTTCTTACTATCTGACTTGCTACCTAACAATCCTAGCCTCCATGAGACCATTTTATGAAAATCAATGCATTCTCCTCTTCAGTCACATGTAAAGCATGCATGAAATAGTTCTAAAAGAGGAAGGCAGCAAAGGTTTATGAGGCTTAGAGTCTGTATGACTATTCAACTCTGCCTTTGTAGTATAAGGGCAGCCATGGATAATTCATAAACAAATGCACAGGGATACTGTCTTAATAAAACTTTATTTAAAAAGCGTTGTCCACCAAATTGGACTACAGACTTGTAGTTTGAAGAGCCTCTATATTTGCTGTTGAAAATATTAATTGTGTTACTTGACACAGTGCATACAAAGTGATGACATGGTTACAATATATCCTTCTATCTTGGATTGATCTTATCTTCTAGATTTTTTTTTTGTGGCCTTTGCTGGGTCCTTTGAACCCAGGCAGTCTTTGAGTGAAAACAGAAGCTGAGGAAGACCATAAGACTTCTTCAAGTCAGGCCATACTTGAATCCACATTTTACTGATCAGATAAAAGTACAGAGAGGTTGAGAAATACCATAATTTATTATTAAAGTTCCTAGAAAACTAGTGAGAATTGATGGCCATGTATACAATTCTTACCTCACTATGAACTGCCAAGTTTAAAACTGAATAGTCATCAAATCTCAATAGTCATATCTTTATTCTTTGCTTTCTTTTTTATTAGATATTTTATGTATTTACATTTCAAGTGTTACCCCCCTTCCGGGTTTCCCCTCTGGAGCCTCCCTATCCCATCTCCTCTCCCCCTGCTTCTGTGAGGATGTTCCCCCTCCCACCCATCCACTCACACCTCACTGCCCTGACATTCCCCTACACTGGGGAACAGAGCCTTCACAGGACCACCCAGAGATATAAATTATCCTCGAGGAGAACTATATTATTTCTTGGAGCCAATACAAAATTAAAGGCCAAATTCTCTAACAAAAAGTAGAGAGAGAAAGGGTTTGATGGCCCACACTGCCATCCTAGTACTCAAGGGGCAGAGACAAGAAATCAGAGGCTCAAGGCCACCCTCAGCTATACAGAAAATCTGAAGCTATAAAGAAAATCTATATAGTAGACAGATAGATGATAGATAGATAGATAGATAGATAGATAGATAGATAGATAGATAGATATAGAGATAGATAGATAGATAGATAGATAGATAGATAGATAGATAGATAGATAGATAGATAGATAGATAAAGATTAGATAGATAGACAGAGACAAAGACAGATATAGATGCACACATGCACACATACATATGAGGTTTTGTGTCCCTAGACTCCCTTTCTCCACCTGTTTTACTCTCTTTCCTTTGCTAATTTACTTCATATTGTATTCACTATGGGGATGCTCATACTAAAAGTGCACAATTCACTGATATCCTGGAAAATTCCAGCACGTGAAGTGTAAACTGTACTCTTGACAGTCCCAACATCTGTATCAGAGCTGAACCACCAAGCATTATTCTCCAGTTAGCAGGGCTGGGTAAGGTCACCTCTGAGGCAGACGAGTCTGTCTGTGAGTTCAGGCACAGTTCCCAGAATAGGTTCTGTTGTCCTCGGAATTCACATATAAAACAGACATTCAAAGATAAAGTAATTAAGAAATTGGAGATGCTGACCCTGGAACTGTGCCTTGAGGGTGGACTCGTCCTTGAAGCCACCCTGCCTTCCTTTTAGTCTGATCCCTTTCTGGATGAGAGGAGGCTAGACACCTCAACTTTCAGATACATAGGAAGAGTTGGAGTCGAGACTGGAACCCTGTCCATGACTGTGTCCTCTCTTCCTGCAGCTCTTTTTTTTACTAAAAAGGAAACTATATTAGGCTTGTGTGACAATTATAGGAATATTGGTCTTCTGTAAGCTGTGGATTCTCTAAATTTTTACCAGTTAAGGAGATATTAATGCTGTAACATGGAGTCCTCCTTTTATATGCAACATTTATCGCCATTTTAAAAGTTGTACAGGCAAATGTTTTAAAGTTAGTCATTCATTATTTATTCTGCGCTAAGGCCGTGATGGCTAATGGAGACAGGACAAAGCTCTGGCTAAACTTTAATTGTACTCCTCAAATGTGTTGGTTTTCTCACAAGCCTCCATTCCGTATCTGTAAAATGGGTTTGATGCTGTAGGCTTCACATCACTGCACAGAGGGTGACAAATAATGAGTGTGTATACAGAAATTAGCACACAGCATGCATTTGAAACATGGAGCCTTCATTAGTAGACATTGGCAATCATGTCAATTATTCCTCAGAGATGGGAGGTATTTTCTAACATCATCACTGAGCTTGGAAAAGTAGCCGGAAAAAAGAAATACATTGTAAACAAATGTTGCAAAACCAGGTAATAAACGCTGAGAGCCCCTGGAGCAAGGAAGGTCTCTTGTGTGGGTTATGGGGGCAATAATGTTACCATTGTCTTAGTTTTTGATCCGGAAAGGAAACATTTTTTGTGTGTATCTCCTGGCTGGTCCTGGGTCTGCTGGCCCTGCAAGTAGACTCTTCTATGGTGGGGGACAAGATTGAAATAGTTTAAATGTATAGCTAGTCAGTGACTTAGGAGTTTACAATGCCGCCATTACCCGTGAAACACTAGCAAAGCAAATAAATAATGTGATGCGTGTGTCCACAGACAATCGTGCGATCAGAAAATGCGAGTCGTTTCTGGATATTGCCTTTAGTCCTGCCATTCAGCCAGGATTAGTTGCATGCTATAAGCTCAGTGGGGATGAGGAAGCATTCACATAAAATCAACATTTGTCTGCAAATTTTCCAGTTGAAAGAAAGACTGATTCGGAATATTAACATCTCTGTTGCCGATGATGGTCGGACATTAGTGAATCACGCAGCCTGGGTCAGCTTGAAATTGTTTTATTATGAAATTGAAATATCGCAAGGAAGCTGTGCGATTTTTGTATTCCCAAAGAATGAAGGCTGCCGTGTAGCTGTGCTCTCATGCTGAAAAGTCACCCTGGAAATAAGGAAATATTACAGGACCCTCCAAGCTCTAAGAATAAATAGGCAACAAGACAATCTCATTCCAGACTGACAAAGAGAAGCTCCTGCTGTAGAAATGTGTCTACAGTGACCAGTAATCTTAAAAAATTAAATCAATCAGATCTTTCTGAACTTTATACATAATTTATAATGTAAGCAACATGCTGTTTTAGTCTGTTTGTTTTATGGTGCTGGGGACCAAATTCAGGTGTCATACAGACTGGCAACTGTTCTACCACTGAGCTGTATCTCCCAGCCCTGAATTTTATTTTCTCATTTCAGAAATATCTAACTATTCTTAGCCTGTCTATGTATAAAAATACAGGAGTCTGCTGAGTGCCGTAACATTCTAGCAATGTATCAGAAATTCATTTAAATTTAGGAAATTGGAAAGGGTAACATTTGTCAATTATTTAGTGACTCACAGGACCCATGGTATACTTGAATACATCACTCTAAAAAAACATATGTATATATAATATATCCTAGATGTTTGCCTTTTATTTCCCCTAGTAATGTTTGGAAAAATCTTGGGATGCTAAGATAACAGGCCAGCCTTTGTATTTAAAATATATGTATCAAAGAAAAAAATCTCTGAATGTCAGAAATTCACTTCTAAAGCTAAATTATTTTTAACAACTACCAAAACAGTCTTGATCTGGGTTTAACAATATCTATATATTGTACTGTAGTTATGGAGATTCGAAGACTAAAAATGGCTTCCCTAGCAGACTCTTGAGGACTAGTGGAGAATCCCTTCTCTTACCTCATCTTGTTCCAGGGCTACCTATATTATTTGGCTTAGTGGCTCCTGTATTTTCAAAGCCAGAGGTGCAACAGCTTTACTCCCCTCTGTCCTTTAGCTTTCCTTTGGTAATATTAACCCTGACTATATCCTTAGGTAACTCACAGGTTGTCTAAGACAAGTTCTTCCCCCGACCAGGACCCCATAAGTTAATCACATCTACAAAGACTCTTTATCATGAAGATAGCATACAATCAGGTTCCAGGGATAGGAAAAGGCTCATCTTTGGAAGATATTACTCAGCCCTGTATAATGACTCTCATCACAAATTTTTGTGCATCAGCCTACATACAAATTCAAATCTCCCCCCCCACACCATGGTTTTAATATGTAAATAATTCTCCTTTTCATTGCCAAAAATCCCTGCGATTTCTTGGTTTTAATCTCTCATCCCATTGTGTGGTCAGGTGACTACACAAACGACTTGTGTTGTCCACCATCAAAGCACCTTTCTTTTTACCAGCCTTAGTCTATTAACCTGCTTCTGGACATCTTCCCCAAGCACTCTGTCACAATTGGAGCAGAAAGGGTTTATTCTACCTGAATGGGTCTTTGTGAGAAGAGGAGAGACACCCAGCTATGTGAAGAGATACCCAGCTATGTGAAGAGACACCCAGCCATATGAAGGTACCATGTGGCAATACGGGCTAAGACTGGAATGACTCAGATGTAAGGCAAGGGATGCTAATGATTGACAGCTAGCATGAGTGTAAGTCAGACAGACAAGAGACAAGTCTGTGAGTTCAAAACAGAACAAGTCCCAGCTGACACCTTGAATTTGAAACTCTAACCTCCATAACGGATGGGAATTATTTTTGATGTTTAAGTCATTCAATATGGTAGGTTACTAAGAAACAAAGGATCTAAAATACCATTTCAATTTCAGATTCATGACATCAAGTCCTGTATTGTGCTTTTCAGAATATAACTCCCCACTAGATTATTTAAATTTTGTTTCCCAGATATCATAAAAGTATGTATTTCAGGCCTAGATGGGCTATTGAGATAATTGTCTTACTCAAAGTCCCCCTGCTCTCATTGATACTTTTCAGTCCAACTTTTCACTGTGAGGACAATCTTCAAATACACAAATCTGGTCTTCTCTGATGGGACCCTGTGTTGCCTTTGGGATAAATGGAAACTTTTTATATTAACACAAGACTTTCCATGACTTCACTTCCACTCATCCACATTGTCTTTCTACAACTTTCTTCAGACCTTGAACTTTAAGCTCCATTCACTTTTCCAAACTCCACAATATTCTGGTTGTCCCTGCCTCTGTGTTTGATTCATTGTTTTCAACATAGGAATGTCCCTTCTACACATATATTAAACTCTGACTTCATCTTCAACCCTCTCCAAGTCTGTCTCTTTGGAGACCTCTTCCTGATTCTTCCCTGATTCACTGCACCAAGAGATGATGACTGCCAGTCTGGAATCATGAGCCTCCTTGGAGGGAGCAAGCCTTGTTTTTAGCATTTTACCTTTGACATCTATCATAAAGATAACCAGAGTAGGCCCTTAGCAAGTACCTGGTAATAGTATTTATTTTAATTAAATTGAGTAAAGTAGAATGCTAAAGAAGTGTTGGGAAAACAGTGCAGTAGGATTTGGCTTTAATGGGATTGAGGGTGTTAGTCACTGTGTTCATTTACTCTAATGGGATTGAGGGTGTTAGTATCTGTCATTGTGTTCATTTACTCATTTACCAAGTATGTACATGGGATGAATCAGACCTTGTGCTTGACACTAAGGGCATGAAACCTGCAAAGAGCTCACAGTCACACTTGCAAGCACTAAATGTCATTGTCATTGTGTGTACATGGCCAACAGCCAGTCAAGGACCCATTTCATATACCAGCAAAAGTTAATAGTTCTAGTGAAGTGCAGTGGTTGGAAAGAGCAGGGAAGAAGACTTTTACCCTCATAGCTATCTTCCTGTAACTGTAGCCAATCTTCAAATAAGGGGGGGGAGGATTACCCCAAGTAATTAAGTAGAAATTCCAGTCTACCCTGTAGCAAAAAAAATAGAAGATGTACGTTGAAACTAAAAGGCACAGATCTTAAAATGCCTCCTACTTGGTTTTCCTCCCTACCTTCTGTCTCTCATGAACTACAGCTGCTTGGATTCTGGCTTGTAGGCAGCTTTGTCTGCATGTGACTAAATACAGCAAGATTTTCAGCTGAAGCTGAAAGGGTGGGTGTTGAGTTCTAGTGTCCAGTGGCCTGTGGTCACATGGCCCTGCTGCCTTGCACTGCCAGCACCGTTCACCATGCCAGTACATAGCAGGGGAGGGCTATTGTCCTCATGGCTGCTGGAAAGTAAATAGAGACAAGAGAAGGTCAGGAATCCATAACCTCCTTAAGGATATGTCCCTAGATCCTAGTGGCCTAAATATTCTATCATCTCTCAGTAGCATCACAGGATGGGAACCGAGTCTTTGACCCACTTTGCAGCAACTGAACACATACGTCATCTCTCTCATGATTTACCCACCAGTTAGTCTAAGAAAGCATAAAGGCAGATTAACATTTCAAGTAATATCTCACCATTTCGGTGAAGAATCACTGTTCCCAACTCTTTTTCTGGCTGCACCCTGTTCCTGCCTGTAATTTTTTGAGCTATTTCTTTTCTCGGGTCTCCCTTCCTCAGCCCTGTGCTCTCCCAGACCAAGGAGGATAACTGGCCCCTGCTATCTGTAAGGAGCCGGGGATTTCCTCAATAGCTAGGGCAGGAGGGGTGTGTCTACACTCACTGTTCACACTAGCCCCAATCCAGCCACACGGTGCCAAGAACTCCTCCAAAAGGCCGGTATTATCCCCCACTTCAAATACTTTCCGAAGAAGAAATATCCTTTGCTTATTAAATTGGACAAATATTTTCAGAGTATGTGTCGGACAACTTGTGCATATGAATCAACTTTCAGTGCTAACGTTGTGAACTATGAATACAGATCAGGTATATCACGTGAGCCCTGGTTCGCACAAATATCCAGAGAGCAGCAGTTCTCGGAGATTAAATTTTAGTCAGAGACAGATAGCAAACAGTAAATATAATAAGTAAGGAAATTACATGCTAGAAATACTAGAAAGTATTAAGTGGTGTAGAAAAAAACCTAAAAGGAATATTTTGGAAGAATAAATATGAGATGTAAAACAAACGCTTTCAGAGAGCGATGGCCCAATTAGTAACCGGTAGAGAACAATCTCATTTCATTACACCATGATGCTGCAATTAATACAGATTATAAAGCCATTATGTATTAATGGGAATGTATGATGGCTTTTAAATTACAATCGTGTTTCCAGCATGCATATCCAGAATTACTTGGGAGTTTACATTCATAGGTAATTTTCTATAAATACCCAACAAATTTGTTTTTAATTTTGGATTTTGGCCTGCCTTTAAATAGCTCTCTATCTAGTGTGGAAATCTTAAGTGTTATTTATGGAGATATGCATGGAATAAATCGTGAAACCTGGCCTGCTCTTCTGCCAGGCATTGACCTATGGGTGATTTTCCATCTGGTCAAGGGCACAAAATTATGACCATGTTTAAGAGGCCAGTAATTTTAAGTATTCAACATGGAAACATGTATACACATGATCTGTCTTACCAAAGTTTTAAACTTAAAGTTTTAATTGCATTAATTTGGGGTAACGGCTTGTGCACATGCCAAGGTGCATATTGGGGGTCAGGGGATATTTTGCAGAATCAATTCTTGTTCTACCAGTGGGAGTAAGGAATCAAACTTAAGTCATCAGAGGTGGCACCAAGGACAGCCACCTGTGCCCCTGAGACATCACAAGGGCTCTGGGGAGCTTTTCTGAAGTGGTTATGTTATGACTTTTCCTAAGGACACCAGGGTTTACCCCTCATAGCTTTCTAAGTGATTCCTAAGTGAACCAATGAATTTCAGACTGATACCAGAGCACAAGTGCAGATTGCTTACAGATGCATGAGGGACTCTCACAGCAGCATTACCAGAAAGTCTACTCCTACATGGGTATGGACTATCCTTCCCTAGAGATCCCTGCCAGAAACTCTAGGCAACCCCACCAAAGATTCCCTCTCTCGTGGCACTGTTTATGGTTTATATAACCCGGGGAAGGAAACCCTTGAAGGTTTCATGAGCTCCATGAGCCTTGCAGGCCTCTCTCTCCTTTCCAGGACAATCACTGTCCAAAACATGTCTAAGAGGAGGACCCTTGATCTCATAATGTGCTGCTTACATGTAGTAGACTATATTCTGTGCTCTGCTACATGTATGGGTGGCATCTGCCATTTTTTTAAATTTTTACAGACTTGAAGGTATAATAAGAATTCTTTCGTTTAACACATTAAGCTTCATTACCAACCGTCAAGGACTTATCATTGTGCCTTTTACCCCCTGGCCAAACTGAAGCACTAAACACCGCCCCTCCAAATCACAGTGTTCCCATGTCAAGTATTTACATTTCTGACCTATGATTACATCGTCTGTGATTAATAGGACTTCTTTAAACCTCTTCCAACTTACAAGTTCTTTTTTTCATTTATCCCAGCTAGAACCTCTTCCTCAGAACTCTCTCTTTGATATGCTGCCCACCAGTCCTGTAAGAAGGGATAAAGCCGATTATTAGCCTTTTGAGTGACATCTCAGTGATGTCTCGGGGAGCCTCTCTTCCTGGCTTCCCTGAGTTTTGGCTTCCCTAGCGTCTCCAAAGCTCACCAGGGCTTATTTTTTCTGAGACCAAGACTTAAGGAAAAGTAACCTTTCACAGCTTTCGCCCTTTTAATTGTCTGTATCAGGACTCTGGCTGTGTCCTTACTTCCTTACAGCGAAATATTTGCAACGACAGTCAGTGCACTTCCTTTGGAGCTGTAGTTTTACTGGCTGAAACACTGTGTCTGTGCTTCCACTGTATTCCATTGGATTTTTTTTTTGGTAGGGGTTGGGGGGGCAGGTTTGCTAAAACTCAACAAATATATATGGAATTATAGCTGTGTCTTTGAAAAGGATAGAGCCTTTCTTGGGGAGCTAGGGTCTCGGAGCTCTATGGCCCCGAGCATGTAGCTTTTAGGTTCTTGTGTAATAAGTTAGATGAATGAAATTCACAGACAAGAGAAGGTGGTTTGTTTTGTTTTGTTTTTTAAAGAATCTTATTACAGCATAAAGGAGAGAGATAAGGAGAGAGAGATGTCGCAATAAGCTATCTTGTGCCACACTTACATAGCCTGTGGGTTGCAGGTTAGACTCCTCAATTTGGAACCTTCTTGGTAGTTCAGAAATCCAACTTCTCAGATCAGAAGAGAGAGAGAGAGAGAGAGAGAGAGAGAGAGAGGGAGAGAGAGAGAGAGAGAGAGCACAGAGCTTCTGTATAGTTAGCAGAAGAGGGTCCCAGGAAATAGAGCACCACAACATTCTAGTTTTTCACTCCTTCTGTCTTGTCTAATAGCCATGGCTGCTATGTGGTGGAAGTATAGCTGATGTAGCATCCAGTGCATCCGCTCGGTCCCCAAGCCAAGCATCTTGCACGTTGGAAGCAGCAGGAGGGAGGTAGGAAGAGCTCTGGTTACAAAGCCAGTGTTGTGCTTCCACAGAACTCCCTATCTTTTCTCAGTCACAGGACACTTCGCAACTGTATGCCTTATGTCTAAGCACTAGAACAGACTGCTCTCCCGAGGGGCATTCCCCCGTCTAAATGATTGACAGATCCATTTGGACCTTAAGGGAAGGGACAACCATGTGTCTTTGTTCTTTACCAGAAAAGCTTCTTTTATTGGAGTGCCCAATCTTTTGGCTTCTCTGAGCCTCGATGAAAGAGAATAATTGTCTTGGACTACACATTAAATCAAAGATACCCCGACAGAAGCCTGCTGGGTTTAAGACATGCATATGTTTATTTTGAGCAATGTCGCAATAAGCTATCTTGTGCCACACTTACATAGCCTGTGGGTTGCAGGTTAGACGCCTCCATTTGGAACCTTCTTGGTAGTTCAGAAATCCAACTTCTCAGATCAGACGATTCAGAATTCTGCACCCTGCTTTTAAAAAAAAATTGCAAAACAAATGACAGAGAAAAACAAAAATTAAAATAAGTCTAAGAATAGTCAAGCTTTTCCAAGAGGAAAGAGCTTCAGCTTAGTAAACCTCGACAAAGCCTTGTCATCTCTGCCTTCTTCCCTTCTGTGTATCCTGTAGTTACCATTTCAGATGATATTTCAGCACTTTAAGAAGGCAAAGTCATGGTCTTTTCTCCTTTTATTTTTGTTGGGTATTGGATTTATTTACATTTCAAATATCTTCCCCTTTCCCAGTTTCCCCTCTTGAAACCCCCTATACCACCCCTTCTTCCCTTGCTTCAATAAGGGCATTCCCCCACTTACTCACCCACTCCCTCCCGCCTCCCTGCCCTGACATTCCCCTACACTGGGGCATCGAGCTTTCACAGGACCAAGGTCCTCTCCTCCCATTAATGCCTAAAAAGACCCATCCTCTGCTACCTATGAGGCTGGAGCCATGGCTCCCTTCATGTGTACTCTATGGTTTGTGGTTTAGTCCCTGGGAGCTCTGAGGAGTCTGGTTGGTTGATATTGTTGTTCTTCTGATGGGATTGCAAATCCCTTCAGCTCCTTCAGTCCTTTCCCTAACTCCTCCACTGGGGTCCCTGTGCTCAGTCCAGTGGTTGGCTGCGAGAATCCACATCTATATTTGTCAGGCTTTGGCAGAGTCTTTCAGGAGACAGCTATAACAGGCTCCTGTCAGCAAGCACTTCTTGGCATCCGCAATAGTGAATGAGTTTGGTGACTGCATATATATGGGTGGATCCCTAGGTGGGGCAATCTCTGGATGGCCTTTGCTTCAGTCTCTGCCTAGGGGTGCTGGCATTCTTCTCCCTTCCTTAAAAACTGTATGTTTGGAGCTGAGAGGATGGCTTACTTGACTTGTGTGATTCTTGTGTAGGAAATTCAATATGGTGGCATCGGGCACTTGTAAACCTGTCAGAGACATGGCTCTCTCTGACCCTTGGGCCATTTAGACTTGCAGTCTGTGAGCTCAAATTTCAGTGAGTAAGACCCTGTCATGATAAGTAAGGTGGGAAAACAACAGGGTAAGATGTCTGAAATTGACCTCTGCCCTTTACATACATATATGTACCAGCATCCATGCATACATACACATTTACCCATGCATATATAGAACACATATACACATGTATGTTGTAGAAAAAGGAAGGTGGAACTGGAAGCTAATTTCAAGGGAGGGATCCATCTTCCACTACCTCAAGCCTGCTAAAATCCTTAACTAATTCCTAACCATTCTTCTGCTTTTATTTGGATTTTCTTCATACTTCATGGATGCTCAGTTGTCCCTCAAATACACATCCTCAAAATAATCACCAGTCAAAAATGTCCCCACCCCTGTTACAAATGGAAGAATGTAACCTGTTGTCTCTCTCCATTTTCTTTTCATTAATAAGTAAGAAGTTGCCAGAGTTTGCCTACTAAGTTCTTTTTTTACTAAGTTTAGCACAAGTACACAGTACCAAAAACAAACAGATATGCTCCCAGTGACACTGATAATCCCGTGTCTCACACTGTGTCATGCTGTGACTAAGGTAAGCAGATAGAAAGTGAGAGCCAGGGATACAGGATGTTATTACAGGATCTCAGCAATCAACCCCTCAGATGCCAAATACACCCTGCTATTAGAAGCAGCAGGGCCAGAAATCCCAAGTCAAATCGCCTGGGAGGAAAAACAGGTGTTGCACTGGGCTTCTCTCCTCTGCCCTTTATGGCACAGTAGAGGCCATTGGACAATCCATTTCACCAACAGCAACAAGGACACCTCAGTAGACTTCCAGTACCTAACACAGGATGAGAAAATAGTCACCATTTGTCAGAATATTACTAGACTTCACAAAGTAACTCCACACACATCCCCTTATAGCAAAACTGGGATCGGAAGGACAGCTACATGGTTAAGGGTCCACACTGCGCTCTCCACACCCTCTAACTAGGAGCAAACTCTATAAAAACAGAAACTGCTTGGCTTGCTTGCTGCCATAGCAACTGTGCTTGGTCTACATATGGCCTGGTCATCTGCCAGATGTCGAAAGTCAATACTTGACCAAATGATGGCCACCGCAGATGCTCTCCCAGTTGACCTACTGATGAAGACAGGAGACTGAAATTGGCCAAGCAATTTTAAGGTAGGAAACCCACAAAGTGAACCATTTTGCTTTAGCAAAAACCCAGAGATGCCTTTGGCCCTGTTTGAGCTTTGTCCCTTCAAATGGCCAGAGAGGTCAAGGGAGTTTAGGTCTTTGGTTCTGACCTGGCCAGAGGCCAGGGATGCCAGGAGGAAGGGTTGTCTTTTTATTATCTCTCTCCCCTCTAAATGAGCATACATGTGTCTTTTTTTTTTCCTGCAAATATATTCTTTTTTTTTTTTTTTTCTTTCTTTTTTTTTTTTTTTATTAACTTGAGTATTTTTATATACATTTCGAGTGTTATTCCTTTCCGGTTTCGGGCAAACATCCCCTCCCCCCTCCCCTTCCTTATGGGTGTTCCTCCCAACCCTCCCCCCTTGCTTCCCTCTCCCCAACAGTCTAGTTCACTGGGGGTTCAGTCTTAGCAGGACCCAGGGCTTCCCCTTCCACTGGTGCTCTTACTAGGATATTCATTGCTACCTATGAGGTCAGAGTCCAGGGTCAGTCCATGTATAGTCTTTGGGTAGTGGCTTAGTCCCTGGAAGCTCTGTTTGGTTGGCATTGCTGTACATATGGGGTCTCGAGCTCCTTCAAGCTCTTCCAGTTCTTTCTCTGATTCCTTCAACGGGGGTCCTGTTCTCAGTTCAGTGGTTTCCTGCTGGCATACGCCTCTGTATTTGCTGTATTCTGGCTGTGTCTCTCAGGAGCGATATGCATTCACTTTTTTGATCATCCGTCTTGAGTTTCATTTGTTCTAGGCATCTAGGGTAATTCGAGCATTTGGGCTAATAGCCACTTATCAATGAGTACATACCATGTATGTCTTTCTGTGATTGGGTTAGCTCACTCAGGATGATATTTTCCAGTTCCAACCATTTGCCTACGAAACATGTGTCTTTTTAAGAGGTGGCATCTCACCCCAGCTTCTGCTTTAAGTCTGTCAAATGACCCTAGCCTAACAGTTTGATGATATCCCATTTTCTGGGACCATTACTGCTCCATAAGCCTCTACCTTCTATCTCTTAAACACTAACCTCTGAACTCAACGAATCACTTTCTAAAACTCACCCTGGGTCTAAAAGACCCAGAAACCCCACTGGCTTGGGAAAGTTCTCATGGCCTTTGGCTTGTTCAGCACTTTAGCTAAGGTGGACACACCTGAGGAAAGGAAGCTCCCATTGCTCTCAAAGACATCTGTCTCCTCAGATCGCTACAAAGCTGAGAGGAAGTCAGATCATAGCCCTCAGCAACATGACCAGCCACTGGCAGGCCTGGTTGGAGCTGGCCTATGTCATAGCCACCTCAACTCCTGGTTCCTATGTGTTCTCAGATGAACAATGTGCCCCTTCTTTCACATTGCTCATTTGTCCCCAAGTATTTGTGTCTGGCCTTTAGAATCAGTGAAAATGAAGTTTCGGAGAACATTAGCTCTAAGCCAACGTTTTGGCCACATAGTTGTCTGAGCCAATATGAATAGACTAGTCTGATTCCCAAGCCTTAGTGGCAGGGATTTTGAGGAACGAATTCATAGTCCCCTTCCTCATCCACTGCAAATGTCATCACCCTACTAGAAAAATCACAATAGAATGAGTACACAGTCATCTCCATGCTGAATTTGAGCAGAGCTGAACATTTACATTCAGCTTAAAAAAAATAATAAAATAAAATGGCAAAGGAAGCTGAGGGGGAAAAGAGGGTCCAGAAGAGCTGTGTGGATGTTAGGATCCCATGGTGAGAATGCAGCACTTTTAGGGTACATGCAGGGACTGCCTTGCTGTGAGGGCCAGGAAGGACTCAGGCAAAAGGAAGGTTGAACCCCAGGAAGCAAGGAAAGGCATGAACATCTAATTTCCTTTGATTTGATATGATGCTAAATAAAACTCAGCAAGAGCCCTGGGAACTCAAGACTTAGTGACAGAGTGGGGGCAGGGAGTGTATTAGAGGGGCGTACAAAGCCAACACTGGTAAATCTCTTCCCTTTAACACTTTGTGGTCAAGACTTGGAAATATGTATTTTTTTATTTACCCATTCTTTTATTGACTTCACAATGAATGCCACATCCTAGGTGCCAGACTAGGGACTGGATAGATGTAGAAGAAAACCAAAACGTAACTTCCCAGGAAGCTAGCTTCCATTGTTGAAGCAGCAAAGCTGTAGCCTCAGGATATCTCGCTCCCTGCATCGCTCTGTTAAACCCTGTCTTGCAAAGTGATAGTTTTAGAAGATGTAGCCTTGGTGGTGATTGGCCATGAAGGCGAAGACCTTGGACATGGGCATGTGTCCCCATCACAGAGGCTTCCATTTCCCTCTTGCTTTGTGAAGACTTCCTGTAAACACCACCTCAACTCCAAAGCCATTACTAGATATTGAATCCATCAGCACCTCCGCTTTGGACTTCCCAGCCTCAGTAGCTGTGAGGAACTTGTTTCTGTTGTTATAATCCATTTAAACGGCAGAATTTTGTTTCAGCAGCATGGATAGACACAGTACAGTTATAAACAAATGATTGGATTGGGAGATGGTGTTTCTTAGGTAATTCTTAAAGTCTCCTCCAGTTCTAGAACAAAGAACCAACCACATCTTTGCTATCTTGAAGCAACATAAATCCATTTTTCCTTAGGTCCAGAGGAGACATTCCTTTCTAGCTTCTGGTGACTCTAGCATTTCCTGGCTTCTAGTCTTAATCAGTCTAATGCCTGACTTCTCCTTCCTATGGCCTTTCCTTTGTCTCCATCTGTCCCCTTCTGTGTGTATCTATTATCTTCTCATGGGTACCCAGCAAGGTAATCCAGGATGCTTGCATATCAAGATCCATGAATTGATTGCATCTGCAAGGACTCTTTCCAAGTGACATTACACTCACAGGTTCTAGGGTGTGGCCACACATATAAGGGGTTGAAGAATTAGTTCACTATAGGTAATAAAGCTAATTTTAAAAAGGGTCTGGTAGAGACCATATGTGAGCTGTATTTGAAATAATGTATTAAAAAAATCAGGAATTAAGCAGAAAATGTATGGGCAAACCAGCAGAGGCTAATTTAGAAAGATGATAGCTAAGTAAAGGATAGCAAGCCTGTCACTGTTTCTGGATGGTAACGCTAAGAAATAAGGTAAGGAAAGAAAGCCAAATTAAGAACATAGACTCCTTGCCCCTGGGTTCTGATTTGTAAATGAATCTTGGCCACTATACCATAGCCGAAATGGTAATTCAGAATGTTGGGTCACCAACATAGTAAATCAAAAATATCAAATTTGAAATCCTAGCACAGAACTCCTATTTGTCAATACTAGGGGGGTGCTTGGGTCAGGCATTTCCTAACCAGTTGAATGAGAAGGAATCTGTGGCACGATATGGAAGGAGTAAAGCTTTCTCTCTGGTGTTCCAGGGGTAATGTAATTTGGTGACACAATGCTAGTCACAAAGAATGAGTGTAGGTTTGCTGAGCCACCTTATAAGCATGTGGCAGTATACAGTGGGGAGAGTGAATGATTCTATTTTGAGAGCATTAAGAAAAACCTGAATAAGAAATGGGTCCAGTTTTTAATCTACTGTGTGATAGTGTAAAGTTGGAAAGTTACTCTTTTGTCATCATGGTTGATTTGTTTAATTATGCTCAGGGTTATTTGATACTGTCAGACCCCCAGCTTTTACTACTCAAACCTATCTTTAGAGACAGACTTTGAATCATTGCTTTGGGAGTTCAGAAAATGCTCTGGGGTTTTAAATAACATAACCAAATCTTACAGATGTAGAAAAATCTACAAGGACTACAGGGATGCTGTCTTGATGTCCACTGATCTTAGGTCTGACTAAATCATGGGAGAAGAGTATAAAGTTGTGTGTAGCCAGCAGCAGCTGGGGTCCTCACTAAGTGACACCATGGCAACCTTATGCACTGCTTACCAAACTAAGATAAAAACATAAAGACAACAGGAAAACTGTGAGAGACGGGATGGGAAAACATGGGACTTGGGAATTTGAATGATACAAGCCCTGTAAGGAAAATAAACAATGGTTATCTCAGATTTTCCTTTACAGATGAGCAGGAAAGGTGATACTTACACTAGGACATGAAGTCATTAAGTGTCGAATTAAGACAAAGCCTGTGAGATTGTGCTCTACCAGGTGTATCGGAAGTACTGTGTTAGGCTACGTGGTTCTTCTCGTTGGTTTTTCCTCAGATAGAGATGCAAATGAAGAAGCTGTGGGGATGTACATGGTCACAAACTTCCGTATACTCTGAACAGAGATAAAGAGGAAGTGAAGACAGATAGAGAGGAAGGAGAGACACAAGACCAGGAAACCCGAAGTTTGTGAATTGATATACTTTGACCCAAAAGGCAACCCTTACTCCCTCTTGAGTCTAGTCTGTTCTAGGTAACCTTCTACAGATCCAACAGCTTCTCGGATGTGTTGTCTACTTACTGCCTATCATATATGTGTGTTTATACAGTGTTTTCTTTCAGTGCTAGGTTCAGACACAGGGCCTTGTACATGTTAAGCAAGTGTTCTGCTGAGCTGTGTCCCCAGCCATGTGGAACTTTTTTCAAGTGGAACCATCAGTAAATTTCCAGTTTCTTTGTGTTATCTGATTGCTTTATACTTTAGTAGAATCAGATTAAAGGACAGAGAGAGAGAGAGAGAGAGAGAGAGAGAGAGAGATTCATTTTTTCAGGTTCCCTTTATAGTATCTAGGTGCTATATATAGGCTTTGGATAACCTTATTTTTGGTATATGAAGTTGAGCCAAGCTCATTTTTTTCTTCTCCAGATGTGTCATCCAAACAGGTGCCTATGAGCAGGGCTTTTTAAAATGACACCTTCTTTCATGGAAGCAGGTGTCATACTCTTTGATATATGAGACGGTCATCACTGTAGAGAGCAAGATGGCTTCCCGAAATAGTCCAGTCCTCCATGAGTCACCCACTGTCTCCACGCTTCAGATTATTATGCTGCTCCTGAGATCATAATAAGAGAGGACAGAGTGTTTGATTGAATGTGTCTTGTGTCTTCATGCTGCTTTTTGTTTTGTTTTGTTTTAAGAGAAGAAGGGGGTCTCCACACCCAGACATCTGATGCCACTCCATCAGTGGCTCTGTGATGAAATTATAATGTACCTATCAGGACAATTTCTCATGATAACGCAACCCCTTCTTCAGTGTTCTTCGCTGAAGTGCTTGACAGCAGGAACCATTAGTAAATACTCAGTAAGTAGTGTTGAGTTAATTCTGACATCACAACTTAAAGAGACACTGGTACAACTGAGTGACTGCAACCAAGGAGTGGTCAAGAGGAATGGAGTTACAGATTACCACAGATTAAAAAGCCTTAAATACAGTCCAAAAAAGTTCAAATATCTGCCTGCCAAAATTTTGGTCTGTACAACTTAGTGCTCTCAGTTTATGAAGATTTTAGTTTTAATGATAGATTAAGACTAAAACTACATAGGAGAGTCAGAACAGCTTAATTTAGTGTTAAAGTTGGCAATGATTTGGGTCAATGTCATTTCAAGCTTAACGGGAAATAGAAAGAAACGTAAGTTGGTTGTCATAGAAGTTAGGTAATGATTTATATTTTTAAAGAAGCATGCCTGAGATCTGGACTTCACTTGCCATTCAATATATTTTTAGTTGACGTTGGAGAAAAATTCAAAATGAAATTTTCCTTTAGGTAATCAAGTGTGTAGAAGAGCTTTTAGCTATATTTCATCGAGAATATGTTCTAATGAAATAATGGTAGCATAGTTAGCAAATCTGTTCTAAGTTTGACCCCAATATATCAATTATACTCTACATCTGTATAAACTCTTTTTGCTGGTTCGTTTTAAACGTCAACTTGACACAACTCGAATCACCTGGGAAGGGATTGCCTCAGTCAGGTTAGCCTTACACACGTTTGGGGAATTACCTTGACGACATTAATTGGATGAGGATACTTGTGAGTACTCTGAGTGGTACCATTCTTTAAGAAGGAAGTTATGAATAAGAGAGAGCAGGCAGAAGATTAGAAGATTAGCATGCATACATCAGGACAAAGGTCTCTGCTCTTGACTATGTATGTAATGTGACTTCTGCCTTGACTTCCCCACAGTGATGGAACGTAATTGGAATTGTAAGCCAAATAGGGTTTTTTCTTCTTGAAGTTGCCATGGTCAGGGTATTTTATCACAGTGATAGGAAATGAAACCTAAAGACGCCTCCTAAATCAGTGCACATACACAGAAACACACACATCATGGATAACCAAAAAGTCAGTTGCTTATTTTACTTTTCAGGGTCCTTGAGGATCTTTGCAGAAGGTGGGGTTTGACTATCTTGTCTTTCATTGTTTT
The DNA here is from genome assembly GCF_011064425.1 of Rattus rattus. Taxonomy (NCBI): domain Eukaryota; kingdom Metazoa; phylum Chordata; class Mammalia; order Rodentia; family Muridae; genus Rattus; species Rattus rattus. The sequence goes on along the minus strand of NC_046154.1, from coordinate 170,916,057 downwards.
CAGCTCTGAGGCCTGAAGCTAGGCCCTAACTCATGCTAGTGCCGAATCACTGACTCCATCTTCAGACTTGAAGGTAGAAGTTGAAAGAGAGTAAAGCCCTCCAAAAGTGTGAGTGCTTGCTCAAGCTTTTAAATTTCGAATCCCAAATTCTAAGTGATAAGCCCAGATATCTGAATAAGCAGTTATACTTCTAAACATAGGCAGATTATGATATGTGGTTCTGTCAACATAGTACTAATGGGTAAACACCAAGAATGAACTTATGCAAACTCGTAGAACAGCTCACAGATATTCTAATGGACTGTATTACCGTCAGTAAAATAAAATACTAGAGCAAGCCCCCTTGATCAGATTATCTTGGTGTTTTATCCAGGTTCTATGGGCCATCACAAACACTCTGCTTTTAGTTTTGATCTGCAATCCCCTCTTCACCAAAGGCTCTTTGGTATAATCACTTTACTGTTTGTTATGTTATGTGAAATATCTACACACATTAGGGCATTCAATCCTTCCCCCAACCTATGAGGAAATGCCAGCCAGCTCTTCATTTTCCCTGTAAACAAATGGAGCTTACAGAACTTAAATAACTTGATAAGTAAACAGGGAAGTCTTACTTCAAACCCCAAAGGCCTTATGAAGTTATAGCGTGGAAGCCTTTTTCTTTTTCCTCTCCTTTTCATGACCATTTGATTTGTGACTTTATGAAGCAAGAGTAGTTTTCACTAGACTCAAGTCCAGCTCCAATCCCTTCTCTACCAGAGTCCTGAGCAACTCTCTTGATTCATCACTTTCTGGCAAAACCAGTTCAGATCCTTCTCCAATATGCACTTTACCTCTTCTTTCCTTCCTTCCTTCCTTCCCTCCGCTCTCCTTCCCTCCCTCTTTCTCTTTCTTTCTTTCTTCCTTTCTTCCTTTCTTTCTTCCTTTCTTTCTTTCTTTCTTTCTTTCTTTCTTTCTTTCTTTCTTTCTTTCTTTCTTTCTTCTTCATTCCCATTTGAAAACAAAACATCACCAAAGGAAAGGGAATTTCTGCAAAATACAGGGGATCAGCTTGAGAGGACCTGGAAAGACAAAAGCCAAGCGTTTGAGCTGGAAAAATGGTGACTTCATTGTTCTTTACCCACTCTGTTCAATGTAGTCTACTACCTTAAGTAAGAAATATCTTGAAAATCATGTACAGCTGTCTACATTGATAGAGAGACTGCTGTGGATCCTGACCAAATATTCTGGCTTAGTCACCGGATCTGCTACACAAGATTCCAGGGCTACATGATTTCCTCTGGCTCTCTGTAAGGATTTCTCACTTCTGTTTGTCTATGAACTGAGGGGTAGGAGGACATTGTAAGTTCTAAAAGAGCTATTTTCATGGAATTGCCCATGAAAACTCCCAAATTCTGAACAATGCCAATCATCTGGAAATCCTTTCCCAGTAAGTCTTTTTATTGGGATGGTCTTTGGTAGAATTCTAAAGGTCTGGGCAGGATAGAAAACTTTTGCGCAGGATCCCATACACATAAGAACTAAGAAGAATTGCATTTTAAGCCATTGTCACCAAGCACAGAGTTAAAACCACTTTTTGGAGAAACTCATATGCTTTATCAAACAGCAGATTGAACCAGAAGAATCTGAAGAGAGTGGGAATAGATTTAAGCAGCTCACACCCTTTGGGAAATTTTTTTTTGTCACATTTTGAAAGATCTCACAGAAAGATTTCAAATTCTTACAGACTCTCTAACCCATGCTAGAAATCTCACGAGTATTAAATGGTGATTTATTTATAATGAAGAGCTACGTATAACTTGAGTAACTTTTCTTTTGGTTGTTTCTTTGAGAGAGAAGATGGCTCGTGTAGCCCATGCTGTCTTCAAACTTGATATATAAGCAAGAATAACTTCGAATTCCTGATTCTCGTGCCTTCGTCTCAAGTGCTATAGTGACCGATGTAGGCTACCTTCCTTAGTCTCATAAATTCTTTATATTCTTAAAATTTGAAGTGTATTTTTTAAACAAAGATATAAAATGTCTATTCTTTGGTGCAGAACTCTATACTTAATTCTTTCTTTTTTTTTCAAACTTTATTTTATGTGTATAGGTGTTTAGCCCCCATGTGTGTTTGAGAACTACTTTCTTGCCTGATGCCTGATACCTGCAGAGACCAGAAAAGATTGTTTAAGATTCCCCAAGAGCTTGAGTCACGGGTGGTTGTAAGCCATCTGCCGTGGGTACAGGGGTTTGAACTCAGGACCTCTGAAAGAGAAGTAAGCACTCTTAACTGCTGAGCCACCTCTTCAAACCAATCTCTGTTTAGTTATGAAGCAACTTACTCTCTTCCTTCTTCAGTGAAGCAAAAACATTTCTATAAGTTCTTGGCCTGTGGCATTCATCAACACAGCAAAAAAAAGAAAAGAAAAGAAAAGAAAAATGTGACTCACTTGAGCATGTCTCCTACCCCACTTACAGACCTCACAAGATGAATAGATTTAGATATTTTTAAAAAAGGAATAAAGTAATAACTTAAGTGGTTGAGGACCAACAATTATTTGAAGAACTAAAGGTCAGTCTTCAATGATAACATGGCAAGAAGAGTAAACTGCTTCTAGCTCATTTTCTCATCCCAACAAACAGTGACTGTGGTGGTTTGAATATGCTTGGCCCAGGGAGTGGCACTGTTAGGAAGTGTGGCTTGTTGGAGTAGGTGAGACCTTGTTAGAGGAAGAATGTCAATGTGGGGATGGGATTAGAGAGACTTCTCCTAGCTACCTTCAGAACAAGTTGAAGAACTCTCAGTTCTGCTAGCACCATGCCTGCCTGGACATGATTACCTGCTATAATGATAATGAATCAAACCTCAGAATCTGAAAGCAAGCCCCTATTAAATGTTGTCTTTATAAGAGTTGCCCTGGTCATGGTGTCTCTTCACAGCAGTAAAATCCTAAGACAGTGACAATTCTATGTGACATGGTTCTAAGTTTCAAGACTCAAGTAGCTACCCAGTTACACCAGAGCACAGACCACGAGATCCACAACAGCCCAAATAATTAGCAGGTGATCCTGGCAGCTTCTGGGAGTCCTCAGCCCCAAAGTCACAGCAAGTGGCAGATGGCTTCAGAGGGAATCCTTGATCCTTGCAGCTGATGGCCCAGGTAGGAAAGAAAAGGTATTTCCTCTCTTGTGCTGTGTTCCTCTGATATTCTGTGCAGGGAAGAAGGAGCCATGACTAGAACTATAGTCATCAGGATGAAATGGTCCAAAGCAGACAAGAACAAACAAAGCCTATGTTCCAAAATGGCAGAATGGTTGTGCCTTTGTTCTGGGATGGGCTCAGTTTTAATTAAATGAAATCTAGAAGTCAGCAGGACCTAGAGAGTGAGTGGTGGAGGTAATTGGCTAATGCTGGGTGCTGTCCCATCATAGTAACCCAGAGAGTCTCTCAAGTCCTCCTTCCAGCAATAGAGCAAGCATCAGCTCTGGACAGGGCCTCAAAACATTCCATGTCACAGACCTGAAAACCAGAGATTGTTCTCTCCTTCAGGCCGAAGACTTTAGACGTCTTTATTTTTCGCTTCTTAGATATTTTCGCTGTATATTAGAATAAGTGTCAGGAAGCAAAAATTTACATCTAAATGCCTTTAAGTTGTAGCAGTCTTTCTAAAATGTTTTCCATTTCAGACAACACTTTGGGTTCTTATTTATATTTGAACACCCCTGTAAATTAAGTATTTTTTTTCCTCAAATAGCTTAAAACTTTTGCATCATAAAATGTAGATCACTTGGTTAGATGATATCCAATCCACCACATTTAAAACACGTTTCTGATAAGAGCCATTTCTGGGAAGGTTTCTTGGGAATATAACTATAAAAAAGTCCATTTGCCTACTTAGGTTCCCATTGCTGAGTGAGGAAAAGATATAAATGTCATTGAAAGACAGATTATTTATTATATTTCCCATCTGCTTACTGCAATGGTTATTTGAATCTCTGGTAGGTGCAAAATGCTTTATATTAATAAATTCCAATGATGTCTGTTGTCTTATACAAACACAGATGTCAGTTTTGCAGCTTGGACTTGTGTAAGTACACACAATTCTTAAAAAAATAAAAATATGAATATAAATTTTGAGTTAACAGAGAATTTATGGTAACCATACAAAGCTATGTGTAATCTTTACATATTCATCTGCAACTCAACAATGTACTATTTTACCTCATTCATTTCTCTCATGACAGGAAACACTTTTGACATGTACATATTAAGTGCAATATTACATATTCTTTCTGCCACCACTTGTAATTATAAGGACTTCATCTACTGAGAATTAGATCCATAAACAAGGTGAAATTGGAATTTGTCCATCCCTCGCTGGTAACTATGAGAAAATGAGGAAAAACAGAGCATGAGTTAACAGAAGAATCAACCCTTCTCCTCATGTCATCAGACGAATGATTCCATCAGAAAATAAGAAGGCTGTTTGGACCAATCATCTATGCCTTCAGTACGTTGAGGACAGTGGTCTCAGCTTCTGCTTTAGAAGCAATATACAGTAATAGGACTTCAATATGACTGCAGGGAAAGTTTAATATCAGACACTGGCCTGGCTTAGCAATCCAGCTCCAAACTATTTTCTTCCTGTTTCTGTGAGAATTATATTGCCACATCCTAGGTTATTTTTAAGAGCCATGTTCAATGGTTGGAAATGAGAAGCATTACTGTAAGACTGCACTGTTTCTGAGAGACAATTTTTTTTTGCGTGTGTTAGTGACACTGCTGTCATTATTTAATGAACTTACCATATTCTAGTACGGATGAGAATTCCTAGAAAGAAGGTCTATAGGGAAAGACCAGCTGACTGATTAGAATGGCAGTAATTCAGCACGGTTCGAATGTTGCAGGTCCAGAATCTAATTATATTTCAATCTTGGACTAGCTTTGGCCTCTTAAATAACCCTTCCTTGCACACCTCTGTGGCAGACCTAGAACCCTTGATTTACAGAAACTACAAAGAAAGAAAGAAAGAAAGAAAGAAAGAAAGAAAGAAAGAAAGAAAGAAATTCATTAACTTATCAGACCATTAGTTCCAACCAACACAAAAGCTAAACGCGTCATCAATCACCTCTCTTGTAATTTGCCCTCTCTTTAATAGTTCAGTTATATTCTTAAATACATTGTATTCTTTTTTAATTACTTTTGTTGGGGTAGAAATCTTGGCTCGTGCCCAGACAAACCACAATGGGCCAACATGGTTCCACTTGGAAAGGTTCAATGAGAGAAGAAGAATAGAAGAGGAGAGGAGTAAAGGCCAGCCATGAGCACATGGAGGGAATGGGGAGAGAGGGGACAAAGGGTAAGAGGGGAAGAGGGCAAGAGCAAGAGGCAAGCGTAAGAGAAGAGAATGAGTAGAGGGCAAGGAACAGCCCCCTTTTATAGTGAGTCAGGCATACCTGGCTGTTACCAGGTAACTGTGGGGGTGAAGCTTAGACAGAATGACAACAATTTTTACTTTTATTCTTTTTACAATCCAGCCATTGTCCCCTCCCAGTCCCCCCCATGTTCCTCATCACATTCCTCCTCCCCCTGTGTCCAAGAGGATGCCTCCCACCAGACATCCCCACTCCCTGAGGCCTCAAGTCTTTCGAAGTTAGGTGTGTCGATTCCTACTGAGGCCAGTCCCAGCAGTCCTATGCTGTGTATGTGTTAGGGGGGCCATGGACCAGATGGTGTAGGCTGCCTGATTGGTGGCTCAGTGTCTGAGAAATCTCAGGGGTCCAGGTTAGTTGAGATTGCTGGTCTTCCTATGGGGTCACCTCTCCTCAGCTTTTTCTAGCCAATGGTTAGGTTTAAGTATCTGCATCTGTCTTGGTCAGCTACTTGTTGGTCCTCTCAGAGGACAGTCATGTTAGGCACCTGTCTATAAGCACATTACAGTATCAGTAATAATGTCAGGTCTTGGAGCCTCCCCCTTGAGATGGATCCCAACTTGGGCTGGTCACTGGACCACCTTGTCCTCAGTCTCTTCTCCATTTTTGCCTCTCTAGTTCTTTTAGACAGGAGCAATAGTCAAACATTCTGATCCAGGATACATTGTATTCTTAAAGTGTCTTGCTGTATAATATCCTTTATTCTGTTGTTACTGTATAGATCCAATGGATCTTCTTCCTGTTCGAACACTGTATTCGGGGAGATGTAAATATATGTTTCTAGGCCATGGTCGCTTACAATTCTTGCTTCAGAATAAACTACATCTTCTACTCCTTTGAAGTGAGAGTTGTTTCTTTAGATGACATTGGGCACTGGCCAGAGGCATTTTATTATCTAACCTAACACAGCCATATGAGATAGATGTAGAGAACAGAAACTGGAGTGCCTCTGCCTGCTCAAGGTCATGCACTTACTAAATGAGTGAATCTGGGCTCCTACACAAAGTCAGGGGAGTCCCTAATATGCGCTACTAACCTCATGCTGTATTGACTATTCAAGAGATGCAAACTCTGTGGGTTTAAGGCTCAAGGGCACTCTTTGTTTGCCAATTTCATTTGCAGCTCCTCCTTCACTTCTTCATACTGCTGACTTGAAAGACCAAAGTCACAGCTCTATGGTTGCAGATCCCTTTGGAGTGAGATGTTCGGAAATTAAAGGAAAGATAAATTCTGGCTGTCTCTTGGGTTTACTGTAGAACTCGACAGAGAATCATCAACCTCTCAGGCAGGAAATTTATCATCTTGGCAACTCTAGAGAAGGAGATGATTTTGCCTGTGACAAATAACATTGTCCTCAAAGGAATATATACACTGAATGTCCCAGTATCATTGAGATCTGTTTCAGCATAGCTGGGCTTATATAAGGAAACACAGGAAGGCTCAGAGATCATATTCAACTCTGGTAGAAGTGCCCCAAAAAGGAGAATCCACTTTTTACTATCCCTCAGCTTCTAGTTTTAGAAGGTCTTCCTTCTACAACCTAATATCCACAGTTCTTCCTTACTGCGTGCCACTTCCTAAACACAACACTGCCTAACGTTGATAGGGCTTGATGGATAACTTACTATGGAAAACCCAATTCATATGATGCCCTATTACACTCTGGCTTTTCATGATTAGTTGTGGAAAGGCGACATGCTTTCTCACCCAAACACGTGTCCTCAACCAGTTAAAAGAAAGTTCATCTGCAACCCGGATCCTCAGGAACCCACATGCTTCCTTCCCTTCTACTTTCTTATGCATTGCAAAAGGGGTCGCTTTGAGAGACAATGATAATGAGTAAGTTTAATGGTTTAGGGAGCTCCAGGCCTGCAGAATCTACTTAAACAGAGAGCCTTGTGGGCCAAGAATGCTTACATTCATTGTGGAGACTCATTCATCATGATTGTCTCTGGTTAGGCACAGCCAAAATCTGTGGAAAGATATTGGGAGGCCCCAGCTAATAATGGTGAATTATGAGGTAGAACACAGGACCCACGAGAAGAATGCCTGCAGAATTTGAGTTCTCAGCACAAAATAAAAAGAAGGTAAAGCAATGAAGCTTCTTTCAGAATTGCCTTCTGGTCAAAGGGATTTATAATATAGAAAAGATTATCTGTGTTTTCCACACTGAGAATACACAAAAAGAAAAGGAAATCAGGCTTCAATTGTGAGAAGATAAATGGGTAGCCCCACTGGGAGTTGGTGTGGTCAACTAGATAGCCTCTGAAGGCTTTCTGTAGCCCCTTGGTAGGACATGAACTTGACCTACATGATATTGGAAGCTGTCTTATTAGAGCCGTCAGAGGAAAGGTGTATTCCGTGATGGTCAAGTCAGTCTCTTAGCTGAAGGCACAGGTCTGCATTGCACGTGGTCTTGAGTTTCCTCCCAATTACATTACCTCCAGAGTTGATTTTGTTTGCTTTATAACTTCTGAGAAATTTTGAGGAATCACCTACCACATACAAGCTTCTATTATGTGGGTGATGAACCCTCTCCTGTCATTGACAAAGGGATCAAATTTCCTCCTGTCTCCAAAAGAGTGTCCAATTTTGGACCATAATGCAGTTAAAATGGCTTTCTGCAAACAGGTTTCTAAATCAGTTTCCTTACCAGCACAATAGGGTGAGATCTGTAAGTCTCCTCTCTGAATTACTCCGACTATACTAACAGAAGCACAAAGTCAATCTTTCCTGCTACCAGTCTCTGAAGGTTAGGTGTGCAGGCAACAAGGTCATTCCACAGTCATGATCAATCAGCCACGTCAACCTGCCAGAAGTAACTTATCACAGTGGAGACAATGGATGTCACCACTGAAGCCCTCTTTTTCTCACTCCAGAGACTCTGACATCTAGTCACTTTTTTCCCCTTAATTCATGGAAGAAAATATACAGTGGAAGCACATTTATGTTCTCCACCCAATGACATGCCTTTTTCATAACCATCATTATTAATGTCTCATATACCTATCTATGTCTCACTTCCCCACATCTTTGTTACTCAGAAGCAAAGAAGTCCGAGGGTCTCCAGACTACAGATCTCACCAATTATTGTGTTTCCAAAGTAGGAAAGGAGTCTTCCATTATTAATCTCCAAGATGAAGTGGGCTCTATTCTTTATCATTATTTTGATTCAAAATATGGATCATCTCTTCAACATCTAATCCCTAGGGGTGGGCAGGAAAGCTTTTCAAGTCAGGGTTGAGAGGGGCTGTGTATTTAGACTTAGCAGATCCTAGTATCTAAAAGAACACTTTCTTGCTGAAAATTCAATATTAGCAACTCCATAGAGTGAATTATATCTGCAGTAGAAAAGACAAAAGAAAAAGAATTGGACAATGGGGCAAATACAAAGGAGATAATTCTTTGTTTCTCCAGTTTTTGCATGAGGTTGACTTCCGGTGAGTAGCTAACATATTTGGGGATAAATGGTGTGTTTAGTTCAAATATTCCTCAAGATTTTTCTGACTTTTTGATAGTCTCTTGATCTCCTCAGGCTGAGATAGCAAAACATCATACAGTATTTGGATTAGGCCATGAAATGCATTTCCCCATGTTTCTGGAAACTGTAATTCAAATCAGGGTTTGGTGTGGTTAGTTTCTATTAATGCCTCTCTTTCTGGCTTATAGATCTTTGCCTTCTTGGGATGAGAGAGAGAGAGAGAGAGAGAGAGAGAGAGAGAGAGAGAGAGAGAGAGAGAGAGAGAGAGATTTTGATGTATTTCTATAAAACTACTAACCCCATATGAAACCCTCATGACTTCCTCCAAACTTTATGATTGCCCAGAAGCTATATCTCCATAGAACATCACAGTAGAGTCATATCCTTCAGCTTGAATGTTGAAGAACAAAGCTTTCAACCCAGCTTAAGTAAATAACAAACCATATTCAGTAAGACCTATGCCTAGCATAGAGCTCTTTTTTCCAGAAGAGTTGAACCTTCTGTAGCCCCTCCCAGACATGTTGACCTCATTTCCTCTGCTTTACACCCTCAAACTACTAGTTCTCACTTTGCCCAGTAGAAAATAACATTTTGTGCCTTCAAAGAGTGCTGCTGCTGTACTGTGCACCATTTCAGGGAAGTGTGCCTTCTCCTCGCCACTGTGCATGCCTGGGATTCCTCTGATCTTCCCTTTCTAGCTTATCAATGCCAAGAATCCACATTGGTTTTAATGCCTTAGAAACTGAAAATCAGGGGAGGAGTGATGTGATTTTGGTTACTACAATAAAAAGCCTTATGATTTATAGTACTTTCCTACATAACAAGTGATGTGATATTCACCCACTTTAACACATTCTCTCTCTCTCTCTCTCTCTCTCTCTCTCTCTCTCTCTCTCTCTCTCTCTCTTTCTCTGTCTGTCTCTCTCTCTCTCTCTCTGTGTGTGTGTGTGTGTGTGTGTGTGTGTGTGCGTTTTGGGGGGTTGGTGGAGGGGTTGTATGTTTGTGTTTGCTTATGACATAGCACATGTGTAAAAGTCATAGAAAACTTGCATCAATCAGATCTCCCTTTCACCATGTGGGTTCTGGGGATCAGGTCACGGGCCTTTTCCCATCTCCCCAACCCGCTCCTCACTTTCAGAGGCAACTGTTAGGTGCTACCTCCATTTCTGCGATAAGAAAGTTAAGTTCAAACCCATTGGGTCAGAAAGTATGGAACAAGATGTAATGTTGTAGATAGTGGGTCAACCCATGGCCTTTGGGCCATGATTTATGATCCTTATGACATCATAGTTATCCACCAGAGAATGTCATTAAGTCTTAAAGCTCTGCTCAACATATAAATTTTTCTTCACAATATTTCCAACTATGGTTCAGTAATATTTCTATGGCCCCTTACTCTGCGATGATTTTTTTTCAACATAATCCTAGTAAACTTAGCAAATCACTTCTTCCCCGTGTTTCCAGGTTCTGAGACATTGAGAACAATGCAGATTCTTGTCCTTGGAGAGACAAAAGGGGAGGGCAAAAAGAATGCCTGGCATCCACCATAGCAGAAAGGAAGCACATTCCTCAGAAATGGTACACAGCATCCTTGTGCCTTTGAAGAGGATGAAAAGAAATGCCTATGTATAGGTATTTTTAAAGTATAGAAAACCCATTTCTTCCAATCATACCAAATAAAATTAATTCTGCCTAGTTGATAACATTTAAAACCACCTAGGAGATTGGTAAGGCACACCAGTAGGTATGGGGGAAGGGTAGATCTACCAGCGTGAAGAAGACTCACTCTAGATGTCGATAGCATCAGGCCCTGAGCTGGGATGAAGAAAAGGCAAAGGTTGACCTAGCATGGTACAGGCACCACCCCCTTTCTCAGTCTTGGTTGTCCATAAAGTGAACTGTTCACTTTTTGCTAGGAACTCTCATCCATGGTGGATTGAAGCTCATGAAACCAGGAGCTAAAATAAACAATCCCGCTCTCTAAGCTGCACGAGGTAATTTAGTCACCATTATGCAAAATATTGAGTTCAACACCTTTTCTATATCCGCCTGCCTCTTAGCAGGGGTGAGTCATGATGTTACAGCCCACTTGGTTACTGACACTCTCATTTCATGAAAGAGTCATGGGCAGTCTACCCATCAAAGGCATTAATTTTGAACTTGGGCAGCTCCTGGTCCCAAACCTGACTGTATCACTTAGCCAAGTGATACTCTGAAGCAACCTCTGTGTAAAAGTAGCATCTGGTATGGAGGAGAGTATTAAGACAAGACCTATAAAGGACTCTACGCGACAGCTGGCATGCGGTAAAGATTATCTGTTGTCCTTACTGCCGCTGCCATTTATTGCTGGAAAATACACAAGGCATAGTTCTTATCTCAGGACGCTCACAACATAATGGGAAAGCTGAGACAGGACAGACATGAATGATGCCACCACAGACGGATTCTGAAGGGAACAGAGAAATGTACATTTTCCTCCCAGGGTTCTCTCCTTACTAATTCTCAAATGTCATCATTCCCTACCCTTACACAGCAATATCTTGACTGATTTAAACCCTGGAAACTGTTTCCCTGGGAAACAGATATCCCAGTTCATTGTAAGTAGGGCTCCAGAAATACTAAGCATATGGGGTAAAAACCCAAAGCAAAAAAAAAAAGTAAAAAGTAAAAATGTCTAACAGCTTAGGACCCCAGCTTGATGTAGTGTTGCAATTCACAGCCTTGTCAGTCTGTTTTATAACACCATTGCTCAAATCTGTGACAGAGTCCCAGCCCCGGAATCCTAGAAGGAAGAAATTTGGCATGAGGTAGACACATTTACATTTTCTTGTGAATATTTTCATTTAGAAGTTTCTTTGGTCTGTGTTTCTGGTACAGGCACCTCTGATTACAAGTGAGGAAGTAAAGATATGGAGGTGAAGTAGGGCAGAAGCTCTCTTGGCTCTGAGCCCCTCCCTTGTGCCAGGCTTTCTGAGATGCTCTCACTGAGAGAGAAAGAGAGGAGAGGGAGGGAGGGAGAAAGGGGGAGGAAAAGAGAGAGGGAGGGAGGAGAAGGAAGAGAAAGAGGGAGAGAGAGAGAGGAAAGGAGAGAAAGAGAGAGGGGGGAGGAAGAGAGAGAGAGGAAGGAAGAGAGAGGGAGAGAGGGAACGAGAGGGCGCAATACACCTGGCCTTCTAGACCAGGTAGTACATTTTCCACCATCAGCTACTTCTCAGGGCCAAGACTACTTTAAGGGAATTCACAACTGTTAATTCACTAACCCTTACAGACTTCTGTGAGGTTGACACTTAGAGTAATTTCAACTTATAGATATGGAAAGTTAGACACATAGAGATGAATGTAGAGAAGGTGGGGTATAAGACAGCAGTGGTGGAGTTTGTACTACAGAACTAGATTTCCCGAGCCTATGCTTAGACTGATGTGCTACTTCAAGCACAAGGATAAATGCAAGCCCAGGACAACCCTAGGTTCCGTCCCAACCTTCCACCTCACTTGAGACAGGCTTCTTAGGTGCTACTATACACCATATAGTGGCATAGCTGCCCTGTGAGTTTCTGGGAATTCTCAGGTCTCAATCTCACACTTCCCCACAGAAGTTCTGGGATGAGAGACACATTAGAAATTTTAAAAATGCCTCTGGAGATACAAACTCAGACTCTCACAGTACAAATGCATTACCCACTGGACCACCTGAAAAGTAGCATCCTCAATGAATGCTACTTTTCCCTACGAGCCTGCAGTGGGTTTATGCAACTGAAGGTGCAGGTTCAGGACTTTTACTGGAACTGGGACTGGATTTTGGTGTTGCTTGCCCTGTGGAACGTGAGTTAGCAGTCCATCTCAGGGATAAAGCTTGCATATTTATACCAGATGATGAAGCTTAGACCTCCCCTACGTGGGAACTTGTAGACTCATACACATTAATCTTTTCAAATATGAACCCCACTGAGAGCAGGTAGCCATTGTTTTTACTTGGTTTATGGTTTATCATTTCAGATTATAGATGTGGAAAGAGCAGGAAAGAGTAGATATAGAAATACAGCTCCCTTTTTAAACAATTTAAGGTAGACATTTTATGTAATTTTTCATTTGTCAAATCCTTTTTCACACTTACATTTCAGAGCCGATCCTGCCTTAAACCAGATTATGAGTGGACAGGTTTTTTTTTTTTTTTTTTTTTGAAGACCTGTTAGAGGGGAAAGAAGGCCATACCTCTGTCACGCATCCTTTCTTCTGCCCACCTGGAAAACTGTGACTGAAAGCATCCAGCAATTAAGAGGCACCACGGCTCCAAACAAACCGAAAACCTGGCACAGCTTGGTCAATGACTAATACTAGGCTGGTGCTTGACAGAGTCCTGACAGAGAAATGGTCCCAGAGTTAAAAGTGAATAGCTAGAGGTTTATTATTTTATTCATTTTTTACAGTTATGAACTAGCAATGAAAATAATTTTTATTGATTATTTTATTTACATTTCAAATGTTATCCACCTTCCCAGTTTCCTCTCTGAAAACTCCCCAACCCACCTTCCCCCCTCCCAGATTCCAGGAGGGTGCCCCCACCCACTCCATCCTCCCTCCCTACCCTGGCATTCCCCTACACTGGGGCATGAAGCCTACACGGGACCAAGGGCTTCTCCTCCCCTTGATGCCAGACAAGGCCATCCTCTGCTACATGTGTGACTGGAGATGGGATCCAGAGCCAGCCATGTGAAGCAACAGTTAAGATAAACAGATCTGAAGACCACTGTAGGTACAAAATCACTATAATGGCAACATTCAAAAGAGAAGACCTTTAGAGAAAGGTAAATTTAGTGCTTATTTTTTTCTTTTCTAAATTTTATTAGACTCTTTTAGATTGAAGAAATATATACTATTACGACTGCCGAATGGATATGGTCATAAAACTAAAATAACATCCGCCGTTCAGTACCTTATAATGATAAAATTAAGAAGTTTCTATGGGCAGGATTTATTTTTCCTAAACTCAGGAGGTGTACATGTGCATAAGTCTTTACAATTATGCACATGAAATACACACTAAGCATAATTACTTCATCTCTGAACAGCCAGCATGGAGGTACCCTCTGGACCATATAAGACATACACTGTATCCAATCAGGCTTTGGGATGTACTGTCAGTGAGCTCTCATAAATATCGAATCCGGTCACAACTGCAAAGTTACTTTTGGTTTTTATTTTACTTTTCTCTTTAAAGCACAACACATCTTTTACTTGATGAAAGTGCTTTCCATTGGCTTGCTTGAATCAACTCTATGGAGATGTAATTTAATATGTAGTTGATGAAAATCTCAGTTATGTTTTAAGAATCATTAGAAAGTTCCTAGAGCCATGCAATTAAAATCTTGCTCCTATGCAGCACGTCCAGAAAGGGTTCTGTGTTCATTTGCAGTCAGACCCTCACCCGCACTGATCGGCTTCTGTGACTACGTTTTGTATCATCACTGACATTCTGGATTAAGATGATCCTTTAATTCATGATTTTCTCCTATAACTTCCTATACTCACTTCTAGTTTGGAAATTGCAAACACCACCATGCTTTCCAAAAATCTCATATTCTGTTCTTGGATTTTCATTTTTCTGTCTTTTGAAGAGCACTTTTTAAAATAATTTTAATGAAATAAGAGTTATCACACTTAGTACCTAACTTCTTCCTATTTTTGTCAAAATCTATATGCATGTGGACCATTTTTTTGGATTTATGCTGAATCTACTCTATCTCAGCTCCTGGTATGGTTCCTTGAAATCAGGTGGATTTTGATCTCCTGGATCTCCCCATATATAAAAATCTACTCAGATCTTTATATTCTTTCAGAAAAGTTCAACACTTTAAATGTGCATGTTTTACACAGATTTTCACCAAGCTTCAGAAGCATTCTGTGCTAGTTCTATCACTTCACGTTTTAATTTCCAGTTACCTGTTGCTCGTGTGAAGAAATAGAATGTTTTATGTTGACCTTGTATCCTATAAACACGAAGGCTCAGTGTCACAGGTTCTGTCAACTTGACACAAATAACGTATGTGGGAAGAGTGAATCTTGACAAAGGAACGACCTCCGTTAAACTGGCCTGTGGTCATGTCTGTGGAATATTTTCTTGATGGCTTGTTGTTGTATGAGGACCATTCTACCACAGGCAGTACCACATCTGAGAGGGTGATGTTAGGTTGTATTAGAAAGAGAGCTGAGTAAGCCATGGGAACCAAACAGTAACCAATGTTCCCCAATGATCCCTGCCTTGGTTACTTCTTCCAGGTCCCTGGCTTGAGTTCCTGGCCCCCGACTTGCCTCATCAATGACTTGTGTAGAGAAATATGTTTTTCTTGCTTTTGCTTTTGGTCATAGAGTGAATCATAGCAGCAGAGAAGCGCACTGAGATACTCGGTTAAGATTCTATAGATTAAGATTTTTCTCTACGAAAATAGAACATTGGTTATCATTGTAATCTTCTCGATCTTACAGAGAATGACATGGTCTTCCACCATATATAAAGATATTTGTAAGCTAAGATATAGATATATATTATATATATGCTAAGATATATATGATATAGATAAATATAAGCTAAGATGTGTGTGTGTGTGTGTGTGTGTGTGTGTGTGTGTGTGTCAGGTTGGGAAAGTTTCTTATCATTTCTAGTTTGTTGGAATTTCTAAACCAAGTTTATGAGTGGCTGTTGGGGTTTTTCTTTTTTTTCAAACACATTGACCTATCTATTTAGATTACCATCTATTTAGTCTGTTGTCCAGGCTTAATGACCCTCCTTTATCTCCCATCCCTAAGCGCTGCATTTACAGATGTTCTGCACCACACAAAGCTCATTGCAATCATATCCGTTTCTAATTTTGATGACAGTGCATCATGCCATCCCCCAAAACTCACAATTCATACTGCAATGTGACTACACCATCTTCATTGTGAGACATAATCAAACTATTATCTTTTCATGTTTTATGAGAAATTTTATTTTATTTTGCCTCTCAGACAAGTTGAGTCTTTTTCTAAGAATAGTGTCCCTTTACACACCTGTTCTCATGACCTGCCTCTTAATATTCTTTGCCTGATGTTTACCTTTTGAACATTAATTTTCAGCAACTTTCTTATTCTGAGACTCAAATTCAACACAACCTTTGACCAAAATGTCTCCATTAATGTTCCTTACACATAATAGATGTTAAAACAGTGTTATGTCTGTCATAGTTTACATACTTTATATATGTTTCTCCCTAGTCCTTAAGAAACCCCTAAGAACATATGCATGTTTTACCGTACTCTCAGCTAGGTACTAGTATCAGAACTTTCAAATGACACCTATGGAGTTGAACTAATTGAAGTAACCCTCTGGTTTGCACAGAAAGCAAATTGAAGAGATGGATCCCAACTGGAGTCCTTATTGGCCTTACTTTGAATGAAGAAAAGGTTCAGGATGTCCTTGTTGTTTTCCAGTTTGACTAATTTTATACCAAACATAAATCCATTGTTATGTTTAGTAGCTTTGAAAAGTCTCAACTAAACTTCCTAAACTGACTAAACTCATGGTCAGTTTGGGTTCAGTTACTGATGAAAACAAGCAGTAGCCAACATCTGATGTAATGGTTTATTCTCCCAGTGCACCAACATCTGATGTGATACTCAGTTTATTCTCCCAGTGCTCTTACAGGAAAAGAAGGATATGGCTATGTCAAGAACAGACATAGTCACAGACCTATAGTAGATTGACCAGGATGATCTGACAGAGACTACTGTCAGAGCTACCTCTCACTTCCCATACATATAGGAAGTATACAGTCATAGTCAACCCTGGTCAGGTCAGGATCTTTCACATGGGAAGCTGAAGGTATTTCTGCAAAGGTTTGTTCACAGCTGTATGAAAGTTTAATTTGGTAATGTGACTTTGTTTCTCAGGTGTCCTCAAGCTGGGCTATATCCTTCTTCCAGGTGACACAAGATGCTATAGCCACTGAGAAGTTTCAGATGGCCTTTCTTGCTGTGATTCTCATATTTATTGATCTTGTAGTATAGGATAAGTATTTACATATGAGTTTAAATTTATTTCACTATCAGAGTCACTACATTCTATAACCAACAATAATAAAGGTCGTGAAATTTCATACAACCAGAGCCAAGTTCTACCCTTGATCGTTGGCCAAAGGCCTTGCTTTACCTATTAGATTTCCCCTGTGGACTCAGGTTACTAACAACTGTGATTTTATATTTTAGCAGAAAATCTCCAGATTGCTATCTATGCAAGTTCAAGGTCCAAAAGCCCGAGCTGATTCACGAAACATTCGATCATGGTTTCCACCACAGGTCGTAATCTCTGTTCGCTTAGATAAGCCATAGGGGTCAGAGAGTAGAAGAATCCCATTTGGTAGAAGAGCATTTGGTAGAAGCAGCGTTCCAAAATGTTTTGCATGCAATTACTAGTCTCTCAAATTATGGAAACAGTGAGGGGGAAAAGGGTGATTTTCCCCCATTATCCTTATTATCTGCATGGGAGTAATTTTGTGCAGGGTTGTCATGTCATAATATCGCACATTGTGAATGCATCACTGACCGTGCCCCTGAGATTTGATGGCCACTGACCCCTGTCATTACTGACCTCCATCTGCTACCTTCTGTCTCCCTCACTAACATGAGCTACACAAGAGAGGCTCATAGACTCTCTGGCTGTTTGGTCTGTCTAGATAACTCATCCATCTACTTAAGCTTTTTTCCTTTCCTTCCATATCTTGACTTAAAAGCCTGGTAGCCGTGCACATGAATATCATAGGACTTGACCCTAAGTTACTGAACCTATATTCTGAGAGAGTCCTAATTAGACACCTATGGAGGATCTGCGTCACTCCAAACCACAGCCATGAGAAAATCAAAAGGGACAAAAAGGACTCTATCTTTAGATTCTAGAGAACAAAAATGTGTCCCTTAAAAAAATTCTTCTTTATCCCGCTTACTTATAAACTGCGTCCGTCAGTTACTCATGCTCTAAGTTAAGTGAGCATGCACCTTCCTTGAGCTATGTGGATGCCTAAGGTCATTATAAAAGTTAATGGAATAAGATGGCTAGTGTTTTATTTTAGCAAGAATAAAAGTTTACTTAACATGCAACTGCCCCTCAATATAAGTGAGATTTATTATTCCTGTTATTTTTATGTCTCGGTGACTATTTTCTGTGACCATATGGATATTATTCTAAAAATGTCTTGCCTGCCTCCTCAGCCTTACCAGTGAGATGTCCCAGTGTGATTTTTCTGCTGCCCTTCCTATACGATATCTGATAAAATTCTGACTCTTTCTCTTCGAATTATCTGTGCTCAAGCACACTGTATCGTCTTTATTTTGTTTAAACCTCCATTAACTTACACGGTATTAAGGATGTCTTCCCAAATCCCATTTGCTCCGCACCAGGTTAAGTTCCCTCTGCACAGCAAAGTGAGCTCCACCAGAAGAATGTGGTGAAATCTTGAGTGGTTTCACAGAGATGGAGGCAGTCATGGGTTATGAAATCTCTTGCAGACAAATAGACAATTGCGGGGCAGGATGCTAAGCAGCAAATCTGTTCAGAAACATTGACTGTCCGTCATTTTTATTACAAAGGGGTGATGAATGGCCAAAAATGAACCAATTAAACCAAGTGCTGATTTAAAATATTATGCAAATGTGTGGAGTGAATGGACAATGAAATATGTCTCGGACTGACGAACACTGAGCTGGGATTAGGGGGCCTATGGTTCAAGCCTTAGGTTTATAACCTGATATATGTTCATTTTCACAACTATAACATTGCCCGAGGCCAGTTTCAGGATCCTCGTGATTTCTAAATTGTTGTTAATGTCCGATACATGGCTAGTTTTGAATGATAAGTCTAAAAGGCATTTACTTTTGAAAGATATTTTCCTTTCTTTTCATCCAGAAGATTAAAGAAGGAAAACCCATCTACCAGGGTAACCGTGAAGGTCAAACTGGAAAATCTATATGGAACACTAAACCATGTCTAGACAAAGAGGTGCGAATACTCAGGTTTCTTGTGCTTTTCCTACTTGAAGTCACACCGTAGAGTCCTCATTGTGAAAACAATCAAAGGAAAAAGTAAATATATGGGCTTGGGGTGCATCTCAATTGGTAGAATGCCTGTCTGATGTGCATAAAGCCTGGCTTTTAATTCTTAGCACTGCATAAACTGGTCTTGTTGACTTGGGAGATGGAGGCAAGAGGAGCAAGAGTTAAAGATCATTCACAGCTGTGTAAAGAGTTCGAGGCTACGCTGGCCTGCATGAGACCTGTCTTAAAAATAACAAAGGAAACTAATAAATTAAATCACTGTCTTTGGAATAGGGCATCATTGGAGAGAAAAAAGTAAGTGAATATCGAAGCCACATTAATCTCTGTGTGGTGGAGTTGTAAGTATATCAGGTTCCTTCTTCCATTGGAGAAGCAGCATAAGGAGTCAGTACAGTTTTAGGCGTTTCTTAACATCGCGTCCTTCTTCT